>NC_069737.1:2958548-3121048 GCF_027358585.1 Pangasianodon hypophthalmus | reverse complement strand
CTGGTTCTATCTCTGACTCTGACTCTTACTCTGATTCCTTCTGACTCCTTTATTTCTTTTCCTGACACCGTCTCTGTCTGACTCTGTCTCTAACTCTGTCTCTATTTCTGACTTTGTTTCTGTCTCAATGTCTCTGTGTCTGTCTCTGTCTCTTACTCTGACTGCTCTGACTCTTTATCTCTGTCTCTGAGAGTCTTGGGCTGACTCTGTCTCTAACTCTGTCTCCGTCTCTGATTCTGTCTCTGTCTCTGACTCTGACTCTGCAGCTCCAGTGCTGTCACTCAGCAGTCTCTCTCTCTCTCTCTCTCTCTCTCTCTCTCTCTCTCTCTCTCTCTCTCTCTGCAAACTCATTTCACACCTTGTTGCTTTTATCCCTTTATCACATCCCTGATTAGAATAAATAATCCAGAGTGGAGACTTTAATGCTGATTCACCAAAACACCAAGACACCATCTGAACCTGAACACAGTCTGGGGTCTGTTCTGACAAAGAAACAGGGAGGAAGGAAAAGAAATAAAGAAAGGGAGAAAGAAAAATAGAAATAGGGAAGAAGTAAAGAAAGAATATGGAAAGAGGGAAGGGGGAAGAATGAGGGAAAGAAGCTAAGAAGCAAAAAGAAAGAGGGATGATCTGACCATGAATGTGGTCTGCTGTTTCGAGGTGATTAGATTTTTGTGGCTCTGAGTTTGTTATTCTTTGGTGATATCAGATACTGTTGTATTTTTATTGATCACACACACACACACACACACACACACACACACACACAAGCTCTGTTCTGGTGTGATTCTTGTCTCGTTTTTAGAGTTTAAAAAAAAAAAAAAAAAGCCTGTTATAAAGTGAAGGGGAACCAACCACTGTAACATTAATATAAACTGAAGACTGAAACCAGGATCATTAAAGGGGCAGTAAGTAATTTTTAAAGTGGTCCTACATTTGTAATAATCGTATAATCTATGTTTAAAGTTCTCACTACATGACCATGAACTGATCTGCTTTATTTCTTTTTCTTCTTTAAAGTTTTCACAGACCTAAAACAATCAAAACTCCATCTTGAATTCAAGATTCTTCCTTAACACACAGTTCGGTATCAAGCCAAGTGAGTTTCTTTTTTATGAAAAGGGCCGCAAAAGCGTCTCTGTTCTTGCTGGGGGCAGGGTCGATTTCTGGGCCAGAACAATAAAATATAAGGATAAAGTAAAGAAACTAGCCAGATCTATTAGATGGAAATATTACACATTTATAGTCTTTATTACAGTTCAGGGAAACTATTTTAAAAAGGCAAACTCCAACATATTTCTTTTTAATACAGATTTGTTCTGGTGTTTATTAAAACCCTGTTATAAATGGGGTCAGAGCTTATTTCTGGGCCAGAAAAATCAAACAGAAGGCTAAATTAAGGAAACTAGCAAGTTTTATTACATAGAAATATTGCACATTGTAGGTTTTCCAAAGTATCTTTGAAATAGTGTTATTTATTATATTTCTGGGAAGACTTTTGAAAATTGCAAACAGCACCTTTAATTTAAAATTCTGACTTGTTCTACTGTGTTGTACTGATTGTATACGAACGAGGTTATATCACTGAGCCAAACCATTTCTTTTATGGTGAGTGTGTGATGGATTGTAGTAAGGATGGCACTTCTTGCTTCACTTTACAAGAAGTGAAAAAGGGAAGACAGCTGGACCTAGAGGGTGAAAATATCAGTCATGGGCAGGATATGAGGTCACTGCACGGTGCTAATAGAGTCATAATTCCAGGTACATTTCAGAATAATCTGACAGTTTAATCTTACAGCCTGAGGTATAAGTCATGATTATCTAATGTTCAGGTACACTTCGTCAAAAGCTTGACTGCATCTTTAATTGAACGTGGAGTACTTTGTGATGG
Organism: Pangasianodon hypophthalmus; assembly: GCF_027358585.1. Taxonomy (NCBI): domain Eukaryota; kingdom Metazoa; phylum Chordata; class Actinopteri; order Siluriformes; family Pangasiidae; genus Pangasianodon; species Pangasianodon hypophthalmus. Next base: position 3,119,157 of record NC_069737.1, on the reverse strand, counting down.
AGACATTAACTACTTAGTGCAACTACAAAAAAGAAATCAAAAGATAATGATTATTGATTTATGCTAATATATGTAAATAGATTAACAAGCTCTCGGTCAGTGATAAATTACCCCGTCTGTAGAAGTTTAAACAGTTAGCTTTCGCATCACGCCACACGTTCGACTCGCCTGCTTTTCCATTCCGCACACGTGTGCTTCCTCAGCTGTGAGCCAAGTCATTCATTTTCAGCTGGATGTACTCTGAACCTGAGATGCCCTGTTGCCATGGAGATCAATGGAATGAGCCAAACTGGAGCGAGAGGAAGTTTAGGATCTGAGCTACTTTCTCGGTGTTTTTGTGGACAAGTTTTGAGAACGAAGTGCTGTCAGTGACACAGCTGTCGACATTCCGCTTAACTCCCATCCCGTTTAATTAAGAGGTTTAAATCTCGATTAGAGAAGTCTAGTACAGAAATTACACTGCTGAATGAGCTGCAGCCACATCCTCTAGTCAATTAGTGCTCTCAAAAGTCTAACGCTACTTATTTGGTCTTAACACGGGTATAGCTTCCTTGTTTCCTTATAAACAAACACTTAAAGCTACATCAGTTTTCCTTAAATCCAATCATGCATTTTAAAGCGGCAGTATGTAACGTGTAGAGCCATCTGCTGCCTGCGAGAGGAACATCAACAGACGCTCCTTGCCAGTTAAACCTTCATGCCTCGTCTGTTACATTTTAAGAAAATGAGCAACTCTGTTCGACCTGATAAGAGGGAGGTTATTTCTGGGCCAGAAAAATGCAATCCGAAACTTTAAATATATTGTTTGTAATACTCAAAGTGCTCTGCTGCTTCTGAGGTAATTTGCAATCATAATAATAAAAACAAGCTTTCTGACCAACCCACTGAGCAGCTGTGCTTCAGCAAGGGGTGGGGCTAAATTTCCAGACCAGAAAAATATAAAACAGATCCTTGAAATTAATTAAATTAGGCAAATCTGTTGCATGGTAATTTGGAAATTTATGGATTCCTAGGGTGCCTCTGAAAATCATAATTATTACAGAGTTAAAAACACTTATGAACATTTTGCAAACTGCACCTTTAAGTTTAGAGTGAGATACAGGATGGTCTTAGTTACATCATAGTTTTTAGATACACCATAGTTTTTAAGGAAAAGCGGTGCTCATTCAGCAGGGGTGGAGCCAATTTCTGGGCCAGAAAAGCATAAGCAGAAGGTTTAAAGAAATTTTGTAATTCTAATCTGTAATTTTACAGACTAATGACCCCTTTACAGACCCCTAACCAACCTCTGCTTCACCTGGGGGTGGAGATTATTTCAGTTTCCAGAAAAATGTATGTAAAAATAAACCTGGAATAAAGAATACAGGCAATTCTTGTTAAGCACAGGTTTATGTTATTCTAAAGTGGATTAGAAACATGTGAAGACTTTACATATTGAACAGAAAAGCTTCGACTCGATCATCAGGAGATGAGCTCAAATCCAGATGATGCCACAGCCGTCCGTGGCGAGGAGTCAAGACTCTGTAGGTGGGAGGGGCCTATTTTCTCTCTTTCCTGTCAGAGTTAGGCAATCATGGGTGTCTGTGAGTACGTGTATGAGGAAGAGGGCAGATAGCGCTTTTCCCTGAGTGTGTTATGCCGCTGATGTAAAGATGCGATATCGGAGGAAGCACATGCTAGTCTTCACCTTTCCTAGTTCATCGCTGTTGCGTGATACCAAAAAACTAGATAAACTGGAAGAAGGCTAACGCAAATAAGGAGAAATTTGGGAGAAATCCATTATTCGGGACATAATGAGGTTAAATCCTTTTTTTGGAAGAAAAAAAAGAGCCACACCTTTAATGCTGTATTACCTTTATTCTGAACGACACTTAATTATATCTTACTCTGCATGGTTATTGCATCTATAAAGTACAATAACAACGCAATGACATGTTCAAATGAGCTGATAAATGACTTTTTGCTAATCTGAATAGTTTATTCACGTCATCACTCCTTGCATTTTAACCTGTTTATGGAGGAATGCTTACTGATCACTACAGGTGTAACGATCAGATCATTTAGACAGATGCGTTGATTTAAAAAAGACAACGATCATAAATTAGATATTATTGATTATAATAGATTATGATTTGAGCATTATTGGACAGGAACAGTCAAAAACTGAAGCCCTTCTCTACGTCATCATCATTGATGAATCAAACTCAGTTAGTATATTCCAGTCTGTCAGGAGTAGGATCAAATATCAAATGGAAATCACATCTTATTCTGTCGTGTGCAAGCCTGAGGTTTTCTCCCCCGCTGATAACTCAGTAATGTGCCGTCTCCGGTGGCCGTGAGATGATCTACAGTGCAGTGATGCGCACTAAAACAGCTTTACGGCTTTAATTATGCTGATCGACTGACGATGTCACTTTTTGTGGTGATGTGCTTATATAAACACACTATAATAATACACTGCTGAGTGGACAAGCGGTATGTGAAAGTGCAATCAGCATAGAATTAGCATAAATCTGTCTGTGTGTGATGTTCAGCATTTGAGGGATTGATGGAGAAACTGAATATGTCCTGAACATCATAAAAAAAGAAAAGGGAAAGTCGGTGTGTGGATCATGGCGCAAATGATCCTAGACGTTTCTATAGACAAACAGACACGGACACTTGATCATCTTGTGAATCTTTAATGTAATTCTCCTGTAATTTACCATATTTGTTCACATACTGCAAAAAATAATATGAAAACAATGAAAAAATAAAGTGAAAATATCTTGGATATGGGAAAGTCTATCATTCTTGTGAGATTATGGTCAAATAATTAGTGAATTTTGTATTGTAACATTCTTAGCTCAGATGGAACTGCATCATACTAAAGCATTAATTTACCAAAAAAAATAAATAGAAATAAACAAAGAAATGTTTGTGCGTTGTTAAAGAAGGTAAAATAAAGTAATAGATAACAATGGAGGCTGAAGCAAGTGGGATTTCAGTAGAACTGTGTCAGCGTTGTGAAATAAGTCAATTTACCTCAATATGCTTATTTAAAACGGGCAGAAATGTCTAGAAATATCTAGAAATATGTTAGATAAATTGCGAATCATTCTGGAGCAGAGATATGAGATACATTCATCATTTTTTTTCAATGTGGAGAAGCACAGTGGATAAAACAATCATATTAAATATAGTAATGTCTATAGAATAAAATCTTATATTTGTTTATTACTTTGTCACTATATTGTTTCGTTTTCATCAAATAATCAAGGCAATAAAACAAATCGCAGCACACAACAAAAAGATAGCGAGAAAACAAATCATGGCATTGCAAAACAAAACATGATATAAAGAATGCACACAGCACACAGCGTTAATACAAGCAAAACAAAACAGACAACATAGCAAGAACATAAACAAAACATGGAGAATAACAACAAAGACTTGGCATTACAACATTAGAACAAATAAAACAAATAAAACACAAAATGAAACAAAGCATATAAAATATTTAAAAAATAAAACAACAAAAAAAAAACAGAAAAACATGGCATTATAATGTGGCATTAAAATTAAAATGCAGTAAAACTTACAAAACAAAACGATACATATAAAATAGCAAAATATAAAACAACAAAAACAAACAAACATGTAGGATAACAAGAAAACACAACAAAAACCATGTCATTACAACATGAAAACAAAATAAACTAAATAAGACTTAAAAAAGACACAAAAAGTAAAGTAGCAAAACATAAAAGAACAAATACAAACGAAGAAAAACAATAAAAAAAAGACATTACAGAACGCAAAACAGTATGAAGTGACGTGACGAAAAACCCAAAATATATAAAACAGCAAAACTTCAAACAACAAAATGAGCAAAATGTTTCGGAAAAAAAAATAAAAAACATGGCGTTACAAAACACAAAACAGTATAACCTGACATGCCATAAAACAAAACTTACAAAACATATAAAATAGAAAGACATAAAATTGTACATGAACTCTAGAATTCATATCTAGATGATTTTGTTTAACAGACAAAAATTATTGTAATTATTTATAATTTAAAATAATTTATATTTATTTTGCTCTGGTCTTTGACACCCAACAGTGTAAAAGGTTTATTAGTTAATACAGTAGATTATTTGGCTTGTAAGGTGACGATGATGATTCGGACAGCAGAGGGCGCTCCTCTCCATCGCTCCACAACTCAAACTCCATCGCTGTGCAGAGTTACAGAATGCTCACGCCGGTGAAACGTGCTGCAGTCAGTCGTTCTCGGGCCGAGCGCAGCACCGCCGTCATGTCACGGCTCATAAACGTCTGGATGTCCTGCTTCTGTCATCGTCCCGACGGGGTTTGAATAATGGCAGGGTGCAGTCGTTTATTATGAAGGTTAATAAACAGGACTGGAGAGAATGATAGAGGTTCTGCTGTAATGATAACACACTCATTAATAAAGCACTGATAGATATTACCGTGTGAGTGTGGGAGGAAGTTTGAAATCTTTACACTGCTGTGATAAGGCTCGGTATCTCTGTCCTCTTGCCAGCTGTATGTGTGTGTGTGTGTGTGTGTGTGTGTGTGTGCGCGTGTGTGTGCGCATCTCAATACCTAATACTGCTTACTCAGTGCACTTAACTCATATAGCTAGTCAAGTCCCTGTTATTGGATCCTTAAAGGAGCATTAAGCCCATTGTTCTCCTTTTTAGATCATCTGCTTAAAGACCGAGATGTACACAGGCCACAAGAGTGAAGGTTTGGTAATGAGTGGAATTTAAAAGTAATCATCTGGGTTAAGAATTATTAATTAATTATTTATCTCAGCCGGTAGTGCATGAGACTCTTAATCACAGGGTCATGGGTTTGAGCCCCACGCTGGGCACCAAACCCAGCCACTACGGTGGCATAAGCTAGTGCACTCTCAGTGCCGGTCCCATGGGAGGGTCGTGTCAGGAAGGGTATCCAGTGTTTAAAAAAAAAAACTGTGCTAAATCAATATGCAGATCTCAAGCCGGGCTTCTCCGGGCTGGAGACGGGTGATCTGCTGTGGCGACCCCTAAGTGGAGCAGCCAAAAGAAGAAAAAGATGATCTGGGTTAAAAATTAGCATCGTGTAAAGTTTTTTTGTTTGTTTGTTTTTTTGATTTGCCGTATACCACAGCTGCTGAATTCTTGATTCTGATTGGTCAGAAGGTGTTGATTAACGTTTATGGAAGGAGTCTCCAGTTTCAGTGATTTGTAAATGGTGAGGGAATGACTGTTTATAGCTGCTATTACGTAAGTGAGGAACTAACAGAAGAACATTAAGTATAACTCTAATTGGATAAAAAGTGTGATGTTCTTTGATAAATTAAAAATTGGTATATTGCTGTATTATATGAGGGATAAAACACTTGCTGTTAATGGAAAATAATCAACTTTTCCTATAACAGCATGACACGGAGGGTTTTATTTCTTAATTAAGCAGCATTGGCTGCACAGTACACAGTATTTTTCTGTAAGTTATAATATAATAATGACAATGCCTCTCAGTGTTCAACTAAACAATGTATTGCGCTAGTTCATTTTTAGAGACTTATAATAAAGTTTTAATGGACTTCTGAGCGTTCAACTCGTCCTCAGACACCTGCAACACAACACTGATGTGCTCTGTTCGTGACTGATGATGTCTGTTCTCTCTAGTCTTATAAAGCAGTTTTTACAGCTGGAGCTGTCCTGAAATAAATATACAGTATATACTGGCCAGCTGAAGAACGTTACAAGTTCCCACTGCTAAAAAGAAAGTTTCTTAAAGATCTACTCACTACTTTGCAATACACTTGCACATTTTCCCTTTTTCTCTATTATGTTTTGATAATTTAGTAGCGTAATTGAAAAAAGTGTTTTGTATCTCATTTACATTTCAGGAATTAGCAATATAAACAACATTCATGCAAGTAGATACTCATTTACTAGATTTATATGCACAGCATCTGGCAGGAGGTTTTTTTCCCTTAGGGCTAACAGATGTGCTTTGCTGTCTATTTGGAGAAGAAATGTCCTTAAAGATATGAACAAGCCGAAGCACTGCCATCAACAGGAGTCAGTACTAATATACATAAGTAAATATGTAATATAAACCAAGTGCTTCTTGAAGACACTTAGCCTAGTTTTTTAGGCTCAGCTTGAACTGTGGCTCTTCAGGATACAAGAAAGAAAGGTTCATTTCACCACTTGGTCTTTATTTTATCCTGAAGAGTCACAGGTCGAGCTTCAGGGCAGGACTAGACCATTGGCATCAAGTAGAGAACTGAACGTCTTAGGCCAGAACAGGGTTTCAAATGGCGCAACAGAAAAGTGGTCGCTCTATCTTTGGTCTAACTTTGATCCTGAGTTTGAATGGCTGGGAGTCAAAGGAAGCAAAACTGGCTGTGCTCTAGGGGTCAGAGGGAAGGAATACTCTCTCTAGCCAATCACGGGCATCTATGAGCTCATGTATGTGGAAGAGGGTAGATAGCGCATTCTTCAAAGTGTCTAGATTGTGTCTTGGAGGAAGCATGTATTAGCCTTCACCCTTGCCATTTCGTAGCTGTCGTATGATTTGGGAGAGCTAGCTAGTGGGTGGGAATTGGCAAGTGACCAAAGTGGGAGAAAATTGTGACAAAAATTCAGAAAAAAAGAAAGACAATACAATCATAACACAATATAACACAAGCATCAAGAAATGCGGTCCTCCCGACACTGTACATATTGTATTTTCAACACCTACCAAGAGCAGAAAATAATCATCTGATACCACCCAAAGGTTTGCACATAGTGATTAAGAAATTCTGAAAGTAGATAACAGAATAAAGGCGTGGGCCTTTCCAGGAATACACTCAAACTCAGTCTTGCCAAGATCCAGCTTTCAATGATCATCTACACCCCATGATAAAATGCTTGCCAAACAAGCTAGGATATAAATAATCCTGGCTATCTGATGGTGTGAAAGGTCGGTTTGATGTCCTCAGCAAAACAAATAAAGCATGTTGGAGATACTAGATCACTGAGAGAACTGGTGCAGAGGGAAAAGAAAAGGGGTCCAAGCACTGAATCTTGAGGGACAACCGGAGAAAGTTTGTATGGAGGAGACGTAAGAGTGCAAATAGGAGGCTGAGAGAATGTGAGCATTCAGTGAAGACTCTTGCAACTGTGTGAAATTCACTCCAACTGAAGTTTGAAACTTTTTTGTCCATTGTATATTGCACATTGAATACTCAGGGCACAGGCAATAAAACAATTTGACATGATAATGTTTTCTAAATCTAATCTTTAGGCTGCTTTTGCCAAAGAGAGCTGTCAAATGGTAGGCTGTTAGGTTTTAAATGTCTACACACATGTGTATAAATATCTCGGATAATACTTTGTCTGATGCAAGTTATTTGTTACAATACTGCCTACACAGGAAGCAGTCATTAACTTTTCATATTCAAAGCTCTGGGCAAATAATATCTGCAGTCAATTCTTTGTGTTAGAGAAGCACTGGAGCTTCTGTTGTATTGCTCTGAAATTCCACAGTGAATCCCTAAAATTGGTATCTTTGATATAAGAGCCTATGGCCTCTATACATCTAGGCTAGCCTGCTTGTGTTTTGATATTTCTGTGACTAGCTTAATGTAGCAGCTGCTCTGAATTCAGCTCACAGTCAGAAGAGCTTTGGTGGATCCATCCGTTTGATGTAGTCCTTGTTTCCGTCTCTCAGCCAGAACCTCACTAATCTCATCTCTGTCATCTGCTAATCTCTGCCCTAAATGCTTCTGGCATTTCCAACAAATCCAACATAAAGTGTCAGAGAAAGGTGCTGGGCCACCGTCAGCTTCAGTGCATATCGGTGTAGCTTCTACAAGTCTCTGGAACTGTACTGGAGGCATGAACATCGTGCTTTCAAAAGATATTCGCTTAATTCAATAGTGTGAGGAAGATGATAAAAGAGTGAGGAGGATAGGAATGATGAGGAAGAGCAGGATTAGGATGATGAGGAGAACGAGACTGAGGAGGCTGAGGTTGAGGAAGATAAGTATGATGTCGTTTATGAGGCTGATGATGAGGACAATGATGAGAATGGTCAAGATAAGGATAAAGATGGTGAGACTGAGGTTGAGGAAGGTAGGGACAATGAGGTTTATGAGGATGATTAGGAAGATAATGGATGATGAGGCAGAAAATGATGAGGTTTATGAGGCTGATGAGGATAAGGAGGATGAGTCTTTTTAGACTGAGGAAAATGAATGATGAAGATGAGGATGATTAATATGATAATAGACATTGAGAATGAGGAGCATGATGAGGATAATCCTCAAGTGGTTGAGGATGAAGAACTTGAGAATGAGGATGATATGTATAATGGGGTTGAAGATGAAGATGATGCAAATAAGATGCATGTTATGATTATGGGGAATGAAGAGGATAAGGATGAGGCTGATGAGGACAACATTGAGAAGGAGGAGGATGCTGAGGATGAGGAAGATACGGAATATGAAGTTTGTGAGGCTGAAGAAGACAATGATAGGAATGAGGGGGTTGATGATGAGCATGGTAAGGTTAAGGTAAAGGATGAGAAGGATAAGGGTGATGAGGTTGATGAGGATAATGAGGCTTAGGATGATGAGAAGGATAAGGATAATGACGCTGAGGATGATGAGGTTGATGAGGATAACGAGGCTGCGGATGAGGATGATGAGGAGGATGAGGTTGATTAGGATAATGAGGCTTAGGATGATGAGGAGGATGAGAATGAGGAGAGGGAACATGAATTTTGTAACAGGATTATAAAATGAGGAAGATGGAGGGATGGAAGAGAAGGACAAAGTTGAAGATCAGGATGATAGCCATGTGTGAGACAATGGTGAGATACTTTACTGTCTTTGGCTCATGGACAGTTGCTCCTGCATTCACTGGCTGTGGTGAACAGGGCTCTTTACCCACAATCCTTCTTGCCATAATGTTTTAACATCTTTGGCTAATGGCCAGCACCTTTTCTTATCCACGGTCCCTGTGCAAGAGATAACCGGATCAGTACAAACGTCCAGGTCGGCTCCAGTGAACCTGCAGTCAGTGTATACATCCATAAAATATTAAAAACAGAAATGCATCGCTTTTTTTCAGTGAAGGTCAAGGCAGAGACAGTGCATTATTAAATACAAGGTCTAAGAGGAGTAAATCTCTGGACATTTCACCTCTCTCTCTCTCTCTCTCTCTCTCTCTCACTCGCTCGCTGGCTTTCTGTCTGTGATGTGTGTCTTTCCTTGATCCCTTAAGAACACGCTGCACCGTTACACACCATGAACACACACTGAAAGTCCGCATAAATATCAATAAACTGTCTTTAGACACTGCATCTCGCTTAGGTTGACTTCTTCCCTAATGAGTAGAGAGAAAGAGTCGAGACTCAAAGGAGAGAAAATAAACAGGTTCACAAGCATCCATTAAGATAGAGGATGCATCTCAAACGGCTATGTACTGTGTGTGCAAAGAAGTAACGTCTCAAATCAAACACTAATTTTGCAATAAATGTGAAAAACAAGTTACTGTACGATGCCTCGCGTCCATGAAACGTCCACATTGGCTGATCGGTTCCATTCTGATTAACGGTCATTTTTCAAAAAATTATTTTTTTTAAGAGGAAAACCTGTACATCACTGTGTGTCAGATTAGTTTATTATTTATTTTATGGTGATCTTCTGTAGCAGGGGTTGTCAATTTTTTAGTACAGATTTGCTTTACAAACTATTAAAAATTTAGATGTGCACAGTAATACTTTGGATATTTATTGGCATCAGAGAGGTCTTTTTTAAATTTCTACCCAGTTCTATAACTTTGCAGATGGTTGGTCATGGTTTCCATCTCTAACAACATTAGAAAATGGTGGACTGCTGTGTGGGCTTTACAAACCCCAAAACTATCCATACATCATTATTTACAAACCTCTTTGGTGCTTTTGTGGTCACTGGATGTTGTGTGTTAGTGTGTGTGTGTGTGTTGAACAGTGTACAACACTGTTTACCCACAGTCCCTTTCTGTAGAGAATCTGAGTATAAATGTAGAGCTTTTTATAAAGCAGTAAAAACATCTGCAGGCAGCCAGTTTACACATCTGTCACAAAATACCCAAAGCATTGCATTATTACTACGTTATTACTACAGTATTACTATACTTATTACTGCCTTATTACTACAGTATTACTATACTTATTACTGCCTTATTACTACAGTATTACTATACTTATTACTGCCTTATTACTACAGTATTACTATACTTATTACTGCCTTATTACTACAGTATTACTATACTTATTACTGCCTTATTACTGCTTTATCACGACAGTATTACTATACATATTACTGCTTTATTACTACAGTATTACTGTACTTATTACTGCATTATTACTGCTTAATTACTACAGTATTACTATACTTATTACTGCTTTATTACTACAGTATTACTGTACTTATTACTGCATTATTACTGCCTAATTACTACAGTATTACTATACTTATTACTGCTTTATTACTACAGTATTACTGTACTTATTACTGTATTATTCCTGCTTAATTACTACAGTATTACTATACTTATTACTGCTTTTTAATTGCATTAGTAAATTATTACTATGCTTATTACTGCAGTATTACTATTTTTATTACTACAGTATTATTATACTTATTACTGCATTATTACTACAATATTACTGTAGTTATTACTGCATGTTAACTGCATTATTCATATACTTATTACTGCAGTATTATTACAGTACTACTATGTTTATAACTGCATAATTACTGTAATTATGACATTATTATTTTATTATTATACCACTACTACATGTAGTAATTATTTATTACAATTTACAAAGAGTCTTACTGTAGGCACTGTACAAATTGCTCTCCCCCCTCTCTCCCTCTCTCCTAATATTTCTTTTTTCCTTCCCTCTCTACATGCTCTCTCTCTCTCTCTGTCCATCTCCCTATTATATTCTCACACAAACATTCTCTCCTTCCATCTCTCTGTCATGCTCTCTTTCTCCCCTTTATTGCTTTATCTCCTTTTCTCCATCTCGCGTTTCCCTTTTTCAGTCCAGACCTCTCTATCACATTTTCTCACTCTCTCTTTTGCTCACTCGCCCTCTTTCCCTCTCTCTCTCTCCCTCTCTCCCTCATCTCCATCTCCCTCTTGTTTCCCTCTTTTTCAATCTCCTTCTCTCTTTCTCTCTCTCTCTGTGTCTCGCGCTCTCTCCGCCTCTGTGTACAGCCCACTTACTTTTGCGTGTGTGTGTGTGTGTGTGTGTGTGTGTGTGTGTGTGTGAGACAGAAAACATGGCATTGAAATTCAGTGATAGGTCAGGCAAACAGATGCTGCATGTCTGGGTAAGTGTGTGCGTTTGTGTGACTGGAAGAACACACACACACACACACACACACACACACACACACACACTGCAGCCTCAGAATGGAGGCTGAAAAAAGGAACTCCCCGTTCATTTGAGAAACTCTTTTGGTGTGAATAATTGGTTGGAGATTGTTTAAAGCTGAATGTGTGTCTTATGGCTTCAGGGTGTAAACTGCTGTCTGAACAGTGCTGTGTGTGTGTGTGTGTGTGTGTGAGAGAGAGAGAGAGAGAGAGATGTGTCTGGGTGTAGCAGCAAGAGGAAATATAAGTAAAGAAAATCTGACAGCTTATTTGAGACGCAGCCTCTCAGTTTAACTAATTGGTTTGAGGTTACGCAACTGAAACAAGAACACACATCTGTACACATCTGCTGTGCGCAGAGATACACACTGCACTCTGAAAAGAAAAGTGTTTTTCCCCTCATCATTGTGCTACAGCATGTTTAATTAATTAAGACTAAATGTTGCCTCTTGGTTATTTATTAGTTTATGCTAATGAGTTTATATTTTGGCCTATAAACTCAGTGTGTGTGTGTGTGTGTGTGTGTGTGTGTGTGTGTGTGTGTGTGAGTGTGAGAGAGAGAGAGAGAGAGAGAGAGAGAGAGGGGGAATGTATTAAAGGAGAAGTTTGTCAAAAAAATCCATTTGCAATTCCAAATGCAGTCGTTCAGCCAAGACGTGATTAGCGCCGTGTATTTGCTCTGTGGACAATGCTAATATCGCTAACACAAAATGGAAGACTAACCTAAAATCTTTAGTCTAACTTTCTTCCTCACATCCTCACCCAGTTCTTCAGTGATGTCACACAGATGTACTGATGTGTTTTAGGACACAGTGCGACTTCCTGTCGTCTATAAACATGGATAAATTTTTCACCGTGTAGCTGAAAGCTGGAACGTTACAGGGCGGCCATTTTGTACAAACGGAATACACACATATCTGATATCATTAATGCAACATGAGGATGTTACTGTGATAACACCTGGGTTACTTGCTCATGGCTTTTACACCAGTTAGGTGTTATAGCACGTCTGTAGGCTCCGCCCCTGACCCCGCCCACTTGTGTTCAATTACATTAAAATTAAAGACGTGATTATTGTTAATCATTAAAATTATGTATGACATGTTAAAGTGATAAATCCAACCATTTGCTCGAATGATTCCTCAGACCTGATTCCTCGATCCCGTGCCGTGTGTGGTGCGACGTTTCTTCTCTTCCCTACTCACAGCTTTGGTTCCTACCTGCGTTTTGTTTGGAAGAATCGCCGTGGTTTCATCTTATCCCGTCATATACATGCGACCTCTCATTAGAGACATTACGAAGAAAAATAAAGTGCGGAAGGAAGTCGCAGAGATCACTGGTCCCTTTGGTCCCTCTAGTGAGCGTACGTAGCTAGTACAGCTAGCATGCTTTGCTAATCTAATCTTATGATAAAGCTTGTACAAAGCCTAGTGCATAATATGTAGGAGAAAAAAAAACAAACCAAACCAATGATTACTGTGTTATTAATTTATGTGTAACTAGTTAGCTTAATATGTAGCTAGTAACATTTCTCAACAGTAGCGCTTGCTAACACACCACAAGCTACGACCGACACACACAACGTTGTCACCCGCGACTGTGTACATAGCGTCAGCGAGTTTTTCTTTGACCATGTGACCACTCGCCCCACTTGTTCCTTAGGGATTTCAGTCTACATCTGAATTTCTGTAACTATTTTATGTAATGATGTTGAAATTTTTCCTTCAAGGTGTGTGTGTGTGTGAGTGTGTGTGTGTGTTAGCTTGAAGGAGGGGCTACACTCAGGAGCATGCAGGATCTATGTTGCCACATTGGGCTACGCACATTAGTGGGTGTGTCTTCTGAAGAAGAAACTGTAGAGTCTCAGTCCCTCTGGGGTTATTAGAGGGAGAGTGAGAGAGAGAGAGAGAGAGAGAGAGGGAGAGAGGGAGAGAGGGAGAGAGGGAATCATGCCAGGGTGTAGCAGCTCTCCGGTGGAAACTGTGCACTCTTTTTTGTTTGGACGTCTTCCCGTGCAGCGAGCAGCAGACAGAAAGTGTGTGTGAATAAGGAGCAGAGCCTGATAACGACGCTACATCATGAAGGTAAACGTTATGACTGCATGAAGTGTGTGTGTTTGTGTGCGTGTGTGCGTGTGTGTGTGTGTGTGTGTGTGTGTGTGTCACGCAGATGCTCGCTCCTGCTTTCCCCGCTGTATTAATCGACCAGTGGTCTAGTCCAGGCTCATGTGTGACAGCAGTTCTTTATCTGTCATATCATTTGTAGCTCTGTGATCAGTCTAATGTACAGAAGATCATGTGATGCTGTGTGTTCATGTGATTACACACTCTGTTATTCACTGGTCTTTTGAGGTCTTTCCTTGTCTTTGCGCATAACTTGTCAGTGGCTCTAATTATCTTCTTTAGCAAACATTAACAGCACTTTTACAGCAGATAATAACTGTAAAAACCTAAACATCTGTGTGGACATTTTGTGCAAAAAAATATGCAACTTGGATTTAAAAATAATATTTAAATTTTTTTTTGTATGTAAATACTTGTTAAGTTTTAAATGTATTTACAAATACCTTTTTGCAATGTATGAAAATAGCCAAATTTTAATTTTTTTAAAAAAAGAAATTTTAAATGTATTTTTTACATGTACTTTTTTAAGCAAATATTTTATAAAAATAAAATTTTAATATATTGTTATACTTGTTCTTGTAATGTATGAAAATTGTGAGATTTTAATACATTTTATAAATTGGAAAAAATGGAAAAATATATTTATAAAATACATTTTAAATATATTCAATCAAATGCTTTTTTGCCATGTATGAAAATGTTAAATTTTGTCTTTACAAAAAACAATATTTAAATATTTACTTTATTTCATATTTCATGTTATGAAAAAAAATGTTACAATTTTTTTAAATCAAAAATAAATTATAATATTGTCTGTATAAATACCTTGTTATAATGTGTTAAAATAGCCAAACCTTTTAAAATAAAATTATTATTTTTAAATGTATTTTTTAGAAATACTTTTTGTAATGTGTAAAAAATTTTATTTAGGAAAAATATATTTTAAAAGTATCCTTTCCAGATATTTTCTTTGCCAGGTATAAAATTACATTTTTATATAAAAAATAAATAAATTGCAAATCTATTCTTTACAAAAAAAATTTTTTAATAAAAACCCATTTTGAATGTATTATATAACCCTTTAAAATACATGTAAACATGTATAAAAAGTTTTCTTACCCAATTAAAAAATACACAGCTGCTGTACGTTATGGATTTCATTTGATCACAAAATTCATTCCAAACATTACAATATATTTAAGTAGATACTGCAATATTGTTTTTGGTATTTCTGTAACATTTAAAGTCTTAAATGAGAAGATTAATTGATAAAGTCAAAGCATGAACTAAAACACTGAAATAAATTTTCACTATCAATATTTTTGTTTTCAGGTTCTCTTTAATATGTTCTTGATTTAATTTCTTATTTAATTCCACTAACTATGACTAGCTACTAATTTCTATCTGCTCCTGTAAGCTACTCGTAAGCCTTGTAATGCTAGCTATCTTATTTATTAGCTAAACATTTTTGATTCATTTTAATCCAGTACTCAAACAGAACAGCTGCAGGACACCACATGACCATTGTGCAAGAAATATAGTTGATCATGTAGCTAATTTTTATTAGCATCTACGACACTAATTCGCATTCTGACTGGACAATGATGTAACACTCCATGTGCTGGACATGTGAAGTTTCAATCGTACAGTGTCGTTAGTTAACACAGTCGTTTAGCCTGAAGTCTGTTATTTTTAAGGAGCCTCTTTAGTTTCCCACATCGCTGCTTCTGCTACACGCAGGATGTCTTCACGATGGATGTCCCACTTAGCCAAAGGAAAAAGTGCAAAGTCCAGCATTCCTGTCCCGTTCCTGAGAACCCGGCAGCTGTAAAGTGCCACTAGCGTCTGTTGGAGTGATTCATGAGTCTGCAGAGTCGGTATTCACATGGGGAAAAGTACAGCACAGAGGCGTTCATGCTGACAGCCAGGGCACACGGGCAGGAGAAACAAAAATGGACAGATCGTCGATGTCCTGACTGCACACTCTCACGAGAAGAGGGACAGGAATTCCATCCATGTCCAGCCGTTTACCTCTCTCTCACTCTCTCTCTCTCGCTCTCTCTCTCACACTCTCTCGCTCTCTCTCTCACACTCTCTCGCTCTCTCTCTCACACTCTCTCGCGCTCTCTCTCTCTCACTCTCTCGCTCTCTCTCTCTCTCACTCTCTCGCTCTCTCTCTCACGCTCTCTCTCTCACTCTCTCTCTCACTCTCTCGCTCTCTCTATCACTCTCGCTCTCTCTCTCACTCTCTCTCTCTCACTCTCTCACTCTCTCTCACTCTCTCACTCTCTCTCACTCTCTTGCTCTCTCACTCTCTCTCTCTCACTCTCTCGCTCTCTCTCTCTCTCTCTCACACTCTCTCGCTCTCTCTCTCACACTCTCTCGCTCTCTCTCTCACACTCTCTCGCGCTCTCTCTCTCTCACTCTCTCGCTCTCTCTCTCTCTCACTCTCTCGCTCTCTCTCTCACGCTCTCTCTCTCACTCTCTCTCTCACTCTCTCGCTCTCTCTATCACTCTCGCTCTCTCTCTCACTCTCTCTCTCTCACTCTCTCACTCTCTCTCACTCTCTTGCTCTCTCACTCTCTCTCTCTCACTCTCTCGCTCTCTCTCTCTCTCTCTCACACTCTCTCGCTCTCTCTCGCTCTCTCTCTCACCCTCTCTCTCACTCTCTCTCTCTCACTCTCGCTCTCTCACTCTCGCTCTCTCTCTCTCTCTCTCTCTCTCGCTCTCTCTCTCACTCTCTCTCTCTCTCGCTCTCTCTCTCTCTAGCTCTCTTCCTCTTTTACTCTCTGTTCATTTATTTATGAACATGGACGTATGGGAAGCACAATGAATCCCTCAGGACGACATGTACAAAGACTCAGTTTGCAGGATTGCTTTTTAAGACAACTTTGCTTCCTTAGCTATAAGCCTAATGTCACTAACGAGTAAGAATAGCTTAAGCGTCACGTAGACGGAACGTTCGGTGTCTCATGTAAAGTTAAAGATGTGGTCTCTGACACGTGGTTATGTATTGAAAAGGACAAAAGGGCGTCAAAGACCAAACACCAATAACAGCGGCCATTTTAACTGAAATAATCTAGTTATTTTAAATAGTAGAACTGAGATGTTCATTGTTTGGTATATTGTCTAAGGAATAACACGTGAAGGGCCATGAGTTATGAATGACGCATCACGCTCTTTTTTTATCCGTTCACAGTTACATTTAATGTTACTGTGATGATCTGACTTACATTAGAGCAGCTAGAAACAGTCGTCTCCTCTACTTGTCATGTTACGAAGAAAACGCAAGAAAAAGTGTAAACTTCTCTGTCCTGATGTCTGAAAACTTACAGTTACTGCTTTACCTCTGACTGTTACAAAGCGCTGACACTGGAGACTCCTTCCATAAATGTTAAATAAACATCTCCTAACAAAAAGCTTCATCATATGAACAATGTTTCTTTGTTAAACAAAACTTGTTAAACAAAAATCAGTTTAGTATTAATCTTAGATTATGTAACGAGTCTGTTATACAAGTCCCTGTTGCTATAGAAACCGTTCAGATTAATAATTAATAAGAAATTGTGCGTGTAAACTCTTCCTGTGTCTACATCTTAACTAAAACAGATGAGTGGCAGCTTGTTTCCCACCAACCACCTGGTGTTTACCATAAGACTTTGTGTGTGTGTGTGTGTGTGTGTGTGTGTGTGTTTATGTATATATACATATATACTGCAGTTTCTACCACATCTGGCTTGACTGCAGTCATTGAGTCTCATGAGAGCTAAACACAATAAAACTCATAGTGGCGCAGTGGAATTTATCTCTCACTTCATCTGAACATAAGTAGAGCAATGCAGCGACGCTTTAGTCCTTTTCATCGATCCAGCTTCTCACCTGCTCATCTGTATGCTCTGTAACTTTCAGATGTTACACAAATCATTGTGTTTTTTAAATAATTTTTTCAAAAAATGGATTTTATTGATACTTAGCTCAACCTACAAATCAATTTTTTACTCATTAAATTGAGAAAGCTTTAGCACGGTGGCTTAGTGGTTAGCACTGTTGCCTCGCTACTCCAGGGTTGGGGGTTTGAATCCCGCCTCCCTTTGTGCATGGAGTTTGCATGTTCTCCCCGTGCTTCGGGGGTTTCCTCCAGGTACCCCGGTTTCCTCCCCCAGTCCAAAGACATGCGTTGTAGGCTGATTGGCATTTCTACATTGTCTGAAGTGTGTGATTGTATGTGTGTTTGTGCCCTGTGATGGGTTGGCACTCTGTCCAGGGTGTCTCCTGCCTTGTGCCCCGAGTTCCCTGGGATAGACTCCAGCCTCTCCGCGACCCTGTGTAGGATAAACGGTACCGAAAATGGATGGATGGATGGATGGATGGATGAAAAAAACATGAACGGAACCATTTAAACCTGACATTTTGTTGTGTTCAGGATGACTTTAAATGTACAAGTGATCATCTGGGTATATTTTGTGGATCGTTGTCTGAAATGATGGCTTGGCAGTCCAAGGCTGAGCACCGAGACGTGAGTGAACTGTAACTGTAGTGACATGATGCTTCAGCACAGACAGTTTCAGTTTCGTGCCTCCCGAAGCCGATCCCGCGTGAACATCGAGCCAACTTTCGGCGACGTCAGCTCTTCTCATCACGCTACAGTTGCTTGGCCCCCTGGTGCATGCTGGGACGGCTGCTTGTCAGAGGTGCTGAGTGGCAGAGCTGACATCCTGCAGCTGTGATTCTGCTGAGGGAGCCTTCGTCTCGTTTATCACCAGCGCATCAGATGCAGCCCTAAACAAACAGTGTGGTAATGAAATCAAAGGAAATGTCTACAGACTCTCATTCATAAACACATTAATGAGCTGTGAATATGTGCGTTATTATTCCTCAGAGCATGTCCATGCTTCATTAATCTGCAGACAGTCAAAGTGTTGAGTCTGCCATTTTCTTGCAGGCGGGACTGCGTTCTCTAACGCTTTTTTGCCTCCATGCATCCGTGTGATATAAGTAGAAACGTCCCAGATTGCATCTTCATTAACATGCAAAATCTTCCACTATCTCACTCGTGTGAAAGACGCAATCCTCTACAGACTCTTAAATTCATTTAGCTTGTGCATCTTTTTGTGACTGTTAATTTTGCATGTGTTTTTGCAATACACAAACCTTAGTGTTGGAAAGGTTCTTGAGTAAAAGTAACTGTAGGAATACGTCAGTATAGTAACATGAATAATGCTTCATAGCAATTTTGATTAAAAGTGATCTAGTGAAGTGCAAATACTGCATATATCTATACTCTCCAACCATACACTTTAAGACACAAATTAAGATTTTATTCTAACTGGAGATATATAACGAATATATTATTCAGATATGAATGCCCCTCCCCCCCCTTCTCCCCAATTTGCCACCCACCTGCCAGCTCTCCACCTATCATACACGAGCTAGCTAGGGTGAGGGCTAACACATGCTTCCTCTGAGACACATGAAGCCAAACAACCAAATTTTTGTTGAACTGCTGCTCATGCTACGTGACACACTCGAAGGAAAGTGCTATCGGCCCTCTTCCACATACATGAGCTCACAAACACCATGATTGTCTAATGTTGCTGTGAGAGAGAGTATTTCATCCCTCCCACCCCGAGAGCACGGCCAATATCGCTGCCTTCCGCCTTCATGTCATATATGAAGTTCACAGGACCAACGTACATGAGCGCACGTTAATGAATCATTCATTCATCTTTATTAACTGCCTGGTTTAAATTAGGCTACTATTTTGTTTATATTTTGGGAAACAGAACCGAATAAATTTGTTAGAAAATGTCACACAATGCACTAACAAAAGTAATAACAGGATTTGTTTTTAAAAATAATCTAGTGAACATCTCAATAAGAACTGGAGTGATGTAGCTGAGGTTGAGGAACTGTCAGAGCCAGAATTCAATCATTTTGTTTCTATCTTTGGGGATTTTTTTCTACTGTAGTGTCTCCACAAAACAAAATCAAAATTACCAGTTTAGGACACGCCCACTTAAGAGATACATATCCAGATAAAGATAGTGTCCCTTGTGTTCTGTATGAATAGGATAAACGTCACCTTAATGCCCTGTTTTCACCCTTTAGGAGCAGTGTTAGAGATTCTCTCTAAGCCAGAGCCAAAGCGCTGCATCAGAGCTAAATGTGTCCTTGAGGCCACGTTCTGCCGCTCCATCACTGTCATATTCACGCCGGCTTCAGACCATCAGATTTACCCGAGCCTGTCGGACACGCTGACCTGTAACACATGCTGTCATGCATGCTCGGAAGATCTTGTGTCACTTAATGTCAAACCATAAATCCACTGGGCGTGAATTTCTAAGAAATATATAATATAATTTCTGATAAAATTTCTGTTGTGTTCAATCAGCATCAATATAAGGTTTCATTTTTGGTATCTACATCAGATTATTTGCTGTTAAATGTAGAATAATCTGGATTTTCATGTGGAGCAGAGTGAGAACAAGGCTGGGGCTGATTTCTTTCTCACCCAGACTGTAGATTCATGCAGCCTATCAGTGACAGTCAGTGACAGACATTTTTTTTCACGCCGATATACGTATCTCACTCACATCTATAACACGTGTCAATAGTCATTTAAAAGTTGAATGTGAAACGCAGTCATGAAGGAGGTGGATTATTTACTAATCCATGTAGCATCCATGTGTCAATCTGTATCCGTTTTGAAATTTAAAAAAAAAGGGGGGGGGGACAAGTTTGTTTTTTCTTTTTTTTTCTCAGCTTTTTCCTCATTGTCCATTTCTTAACAATTAAATGGGAAATGTGAAAAACAAAAAATCTAAAAAGGCACTAAAAAAAAACTTTTCATCAGTACATGCAAAAGGCAACAGTAGGGGGAGATATGAAGATTTGAAAAGGGAAAATTACTAAAAGATGTCAGAAAGCTACTTATTCGCTTATACAGATGTCACAATTAAAATGTCCGTGAAAATAGAAACAAATACTGTTTTTTTTGTAAGTTCATAGTTAAGACAATAATGAGTAAATTCAGAAATCAAGTCTTAATTTTATTTCTGTGTTCGATTTAAAATTGTTTAATACTACTAGTAATAGTAATAGTAGTAGTATTAATAATAATAATAATAATAATACAAAAAATACAATTAAAAAACAGTCAAATAAAATTAGTTAATCAGAAAATAAAGTGCAATATACATATAGCAGAGATGAAATGGCATGAATAAAAAAATAAATAATAAAAAATAAAAGCTGGATGAAATGGATGATCATCCTTTTCCCCCAAAAAATGCCTTTGGAGAGAAAAACTAAAAGTAGATCGATTGAGCACACATCGCCAAATAAAAGTACAAATTACACAAAAGGAACAAAGACAGAAATGTAAGTTTAGGGTTCTGTTTGTTTGTTTGAATGAAAAGGTTACAGGGTTTTGCATTTATCATGTTTGGTATTAGGAGGAAAAGCTAGTACAGCATTACAGACATGAGAAAGAATTGAAATCACAAATACAGCTCTGTGTGTGTGTGTGTGTGTGTGTGTGTGTAATAATTTACAGCACATAGTTCTTATTATGTCACTGATGGAACCTTGTGTTATAACGCATTCCTCAATTCTCAGTTTCATTGTAGAGATATTGACATATATCTGATTTTAGCACTTCCTGTCAGCCTCGCTAACCGTCTCCATGACGTTTCTATTCTCAGTGTTTTGTGTTTTTCGTGCCCGTCGTTCCTCCTGCTGCTGAAAGCTTTATCTGAGTAATCCCTCAGGATCTGAGGTTCTGGGTCTGGGAGAGGATACGTGTTTTTGCTCCCAGAGGGCGGAGTGGGTTTTCTGGCATCCTGGCTCTTCTGTCACTCTAATGGAAGTCTGATTGTCTGATCGATCAATACGGGGCCAGCCTGTAATCAATAACACACTTCTGGGACTGACGCAGGCTCTTCGCTTTCTGCAAGACTCGGTTACAACTTAAGCAAAGCCTTAAAAATCAGAATTGGTGTTTCAGATCTGTGCTTTATTGTAATGGACCAAAAAAAAAAAGAAAACATTTTGGGAGATATTGTTTTTGTTTTAATTTTATAGTTTGTCACTTTAAGGAAATTTTTTGATGAGTCATTCTGTACTACGCTTCTGTTTGTCCAATTAAATGCTCTCTAGAATGTATACGTCCCGCCCCGGGGGCGTGTCTTGCTCTACAGTAGTACAGTAATGGCTCGTTCGCATTAGAGATGGATCATTGGTGCGTTTATGGCTGTGCGTCTTCACAAACATTGCTTGGTTGAGAAAAAATGTTTGGAATTTTATGTGAGTGAGTGAGTTAGTGCTTATGTGACTATTTGGAGACGTGTTTTACCGACTTGGAGATGTTCGATGCCCGGAATGTCGCGACTTCAGACTGATTGATTGTGTGATTTCGTCTTTAATATAGTTTTATCTAACACTCAGAGGCATCAGATGTTTCCCGGTGACCATCTGACGAAATAATTCTGAAAACATGCGCCGTCCTGTCGTCCGGGATATCGTCCGAGTTAAAGTGGACAGGCGCGGGTGAGACATCCTTCACGACTCCAAAAATAAATAAATAAATAAATAAAAGGCACTTGCTAAATGAAACTCTCCATATTCAGCTCCATATTTAGCCAGTTCGCTGAGCTATTGTCGACTTTGCCGTATCTCAACCGCTATTGGATGTAAATGTCATCACTCTGACTTCCTGTTTCAAAAGGAAGCGCATTAGCTTTAATCAAATCTCAGCTCTCTAGACGTTTCACGGCCTTTGCGCTTCCTGTCTGGTCTCTCCCAAATCAATCAGACCTCAGTCCACATAAAGGCTGATTTATGTTCTGAGATGAACAGTCTGTTTCTCTCAACCGTTCCCGAGACGTCCGTGTCTCCCGAGTCGGGACTCGGCTAAAATGACCTTTTCATTTTGAAGGAGAGTAATTGCGTCGAGAAAGAAAAAGGTCCACTTGAACGTGATGTTGAAAACAGCGTACTCTTATGGCTGTAAAATCAGCCAAAAAAAAACAGTGGGAAAATCATTCTCCGTACCGCAGGAACATAATCACGGGGTGTGTTTTTCATCAGTGTGAGCATTAGCGCAGAGAGCAGTGTGACCTCCAGGCCTGATGCTGACATTAACGAGAAAAATAATATTAATGATACAAGAATGGGGTGTGTGTGTGTGTGTGTGTGAATCAAATACTTGACATTTTCACACTAAAAAATATTTATTTAGTTCTTTTTGCTGAGGATTTTGCCAACAAAGTGCTAATGAAGCACTGTTTGAACATTAGCTAGCTGAATGTTACTTCTCCAGCAGTATCTATTTCATTTTTAATAGCTAGCCATGGTCTCTAACAAGCTAGCTAACATTTAGCTAGCTGTTACATTATTATGTACTATATAACATTAGACTACTGTCATCAAAATTTAAACCAGTAGCCAGGTTTGCTAGCAAGCTAGCTAACTATAACTAGCACTTAAATAAAAGCTATTAGCTAGGTTCAGTAGGCTTTTGAACCCAGAAATGCTTGTCACTGGAGTTATTTTCATTTTGAGTTAAGAATCTAGACGTTTAGCCACATGATGAAAATCTACAAAATATTTTTTTTTTTACTGTTATAAAATAAAAATCATTCACCACACTCGCTTAGCATGAAATTTTGCTTTTATTTATGCACAATAATAATTTAGCAGTATTAGCTAACCACCCAGCAAGATTAGCAAATGTTACTTCCCCAGCAGGACTCATTAACTTTTTTAGAAGCTTTAGCTACCATTTAGCTAGCTATTATATTATATATTTAAACCAGGACCTAATAAGCTAGCTAACAGTAGCTAATTAGCAGACTATATCACATTAGACTTTAATTGTATCACAAAATTTAAACCAGTAGCCAGGTTTGCTAGGAAGCTAGCTAACTATAATTAGCGCTTAGTATTATTAGCACTTAAATAAAAAATTATTAGCATCTGGAAATGGTTGTCACTCAAGTTCTTTTCATTCTGATTTCAGAATCTCAATGTGCTTTTACATAAAAACAATTTTAATTTTTGCTTAGAAGAATTTTTTAAAATTAAAATATTAGAACAGGTTACAGTGTACTGATTGAAAACGTGCAGAATCTTATAATCGATACGCTGAAGTAAGGAGAAGTTTATTTTTATGGAAGGAGTCTCCAGTGTCAGCACTTTGTAACATTTTCAGACACGGGGAAAGTTATTTTTAGTATTATTAAAAGAAAGAGAGAGATAAAAGAGAGGCTGGTG
Organism: Pangasianodon hypophthalmus; assembly: GCF_027358585.1. Classification (NCBI taxonomy): domain Eukaryota; kingdom Metazoa; phylum Chordata; class Actinopteri; order Siluriformes; family Pangasiidae; genus Pangasianodon; species Pangasianodon hypophthalmus. Next base: position 3,095,342 of record NC_069737.1, on the reverse strand, counting down.
ACGGAACGACTGTTAATAGTTTCTATAACGCAAGTAAAAACAGGAACTAGCTTGTTTTGTGGACGTTCCGCAACATTAAATGTAGCTATAAATGGATAAAAAATATGACGAGTCATTCTTAAAGAGGTAAAAAAATTTATTTCTTGGCAAATTGCTGTGGAGTAAGAGAAATAAAACAGTCTGGGATGTAATGTTATTGAGAAAACTTTGGTGTAGTAACAGTACACTTCATGTCCACTTTATCACATCAGTCGGTTATTGATTATTTTCCCATAAAATCATAACTCACAAGTGTTTTATTGCTTACTTATGATAATATTGTCACCTTTTCTAGGTGAATTTTGTTAAAGCTGAAACATTCAGGATAATTTGGATTTTGGTGGTGATTAGTCAATGTGATTTGATAGGACAATTGCCAAAAATGTCCACATGTCATGTGACCTGTGTGTAAATACTCACTAAATAATCATCGTAAAAGCAGTAGGAACAGCAGCAGCTGAGGTTTTGTTGTGGTTTTGTGAAAGAAATTTCAATCAGAGGAGCAGAAAATCCTGTAATCTTCGATCGTGCATGTCCGATGTAGCTTCCTTCGTCCTTCATCCCAGCTCGAGTTTCTTCTCGGAACATGTTCTATGGAGTTCCTTTGCTGAAAGAGCTCAAGCATCCAGCGTCTCCCATCAGCACTTTAGCTCATTAGAGTCATCTCTGACCTCACCGGCAGGGCCGATTGGATTTCACGTGTAACATGTTTAGTTATTGAGCTCTTTTTTTTCCTCACTGACCCTCTCCGTGTGTAAAAATATAACGTCCTGACTATGGACGAATGATAAATCGCTCCTGGGGACACTCAGGATACCGTTTAGCTTCGGCACGTGGAGGGGTTGGGGTTTAAAATTGAATAATGTTTCTGTTCGGTGCTTTCAGCAGATGACGGTGAGCCGGAACTGAGCGGAGGTTAAACCAGTGAAGATCTTACAAAGGCATCGCAATTAAAAAAACATTCAGTAAAACCAGAGAATGAATCAAACCTCCAGTTTGAGGTTTTTTGTATTTTTTTTTGTTCCACCACTAAAAACGATTCAATAGCGACGTGTGTGTGTGTGTGTGTGTGTGTTTGTGAGCTGGAGGATATAAAGTCGACTGGTGGTGAAAAAGAGGCCGGATTTGTCATACACAAAGCACAAAGAGATTTTTCAAAATAATTTGAAGCTTTGAAATGAGTCTAGTCCGTCTCCATTAGAAGATAATGTTGCTTCTTTCAACAAAATAAATACAGAAGAAAAAAAAATATCTTCTTAAAAAAAGTGGTTTCTCAAGGGTTCTTTGGATAGATTAGGTTCTCTCACTGTCATTCAGTTCCACACAGAATCTTCATGGGTTCCTGAGAGGCACAAAACGAAGCACTTGTACATATTATAGTACTTAGTACTTTTTACCTTTATTTTCTTTCTTTCTTTTTTATTTACACGCACGGATGCATTGCCATCGTACAGCTCCAGGATCCCGGAGCTCGGGTTACTGTCTGTGTGGAATTCCCAGCTCACACCCAGTGTTCCAGGGATAGACTCCAGATCCACCGCAATCCTGATCAAGGATAAAGTGCTTACTGAAATTGAATGAATGACTATATATATTGTTTTGAATGTCACTCCCTGTGCATTGCCTTTTCTTTCTGCCCAGACTGATAGAAACCGGACGAGAGCGGGCTCCAATGGACTCGGTCAAATTAACAGTATGCCAGCAGCAAATCACACCTGGGCCAGCACAAAAATTTTAAAAAATGGCTTGTGGAAATCAGGGTTTAATCAGGGGTTACATTATGAAAAAAATGTCCACGCGCCCTATTAGAGTTAATAAAGACTTTACGCAACGACAGCTAAGAAAACCTGAGCTGTACTGAGCAAGCATGAAGTTCACTCTCTGCTTCCTCCTGCGGTTCTACTTCAGAAAAAACACTGGCTCACCAAAATGCTTTCCCTGTGTGTTGAATTAGAATTATAGTTACACTAGATAACGACACTGTTCCTTCAGTCAGTTCAGAGCTATTTGGACGATAGTATATCAAACTCCGCTCATAACAAGACCAGCGGCCCGTATAGAACAACAGTACAAAGTCTTCTTCTAAGATTAATGCATGAAGCAAATCTTCTCTTGCTTTTTTAAGAGACAACAAAGACTGCCAATCACTCTGTTCTTCAGAAATGCTGGTTCCTGCGTTCCTACAGCCGGAGTTACTTCAAGTCCCTAATTCTGAGCAAGAAAAAACACATTAAACCAAGAATGAACATTAATTTCTTCAATAAGTACCTAAAATTATCAAGCACTTAACAAAAAAACCCACACTTGTATTCTGTGTACTAATGGACTAACACTTACCTTAGTTTGTTAGTATCTTTACTGGTATCTCTATTTACATCATTATGGCCATTACTACACTTAGTTCTTATCAGCTGTGCCTCATTAACGAGTCTCATTGGAGGTCTATATAAACAACTCACAAATACACATTGCGAAGTCTTGCCAATGTTTGTCTTGACCATTATACATCGTATTTCTTACTTCCGACTTTTGTCTAATCTACATGTCAGCGTGTTTGACCCATGTATGTTTGACTACGACTCTGTCTGATGATTTGGATTTGTTGTATCCTAACACCTCTGCCTTCCTCATTACAAATCTGGTCTTTGGTAAGCACGTTATCCTATTCAGGCGGATCCCAGGAATGCTGGGCGTGAGGTGGGAATACGCTGTCAGTGCAAAAACAATTCATGCTATTAGAGTTAAATTTGGGAGCTGAAGAAAAGAAGACATCAATCCTCAACTTACGATCTCTTCAATAAGCACTTAAATGAATATTTATAAAAAAAAACAGGCACGTGTAGTCTGTGTGTGTTAATGGATCATCAGTAACTCTGGCTTTAGCTTGTTGGCATTTATGAGGTTTGCATATTTTGATTTTGGTACATTTGGTGAAGTGTGAACACAGTTTTTGAGCCTGGGAGCGATCTGGAGACTCGATCTCTGGTCCTCTTGAAAACAGTGGAACCGTGGTGTGGTCCACATCAGGTATGGAGTGCTTTATTCCAGGTATTTGTTCAACATGTCAGGTTACTTCCTGTTTCAAGTTCGGTGACGGGTTGTTATGGTTATTGATTTATGAAAACCAGACTTTGTGGTGCCTTGCACTGAGATCATTGCCATGCATCCAGAAAGTGCCATTTGAGGACAATAATTATAAAAAAAAAAATAGTACAAAGCTATAGTGCCTACAGTCTGCAAACCTACATGTACAAAATCGCGATATGAAATTGCACAATCAACTCACAATCTGAAAGGAATTCTTCTATTTTTATATTTATCGCATTTGCCTTTATCCAAAATGACCTACAACTGAAGAGTTGAGGGTTAAGAGTGTTGCTCAAAGGCCCACCAGAGGCAGCTTGGTGGTTCTGGGATTTAAACACATGACCTTCCATAGCCCAGTAGCACAATACCTTAACCGCTAAGCTACCACTACTTTCAATGTGAAAGCAAAACTCCGCCCCCAGATGAGCCCAGAGTCAGTCCTGGGTGCAGACTCGCGCTTTGGAAGAACATGTTAGCTCTTCCAGAAAACAAAGCGCTGTCTGTATAAGTGCTATAAAGATAATGTAGTGATTCTTTTATAACAATTCATGAATTATGGATCAGGTGTATTGATAAACTCCACCATAAGCTCTTTATGTCCCTGGGCAGATCCATAAAAACGTCTTCTTAAGATCTGGATAAATCCCTGACTTCGAAGAATCTGACGTGTATTTGTGCTATGTGGCATGTATTTTTTTTATTTATTTTTTTTTTTCCCATTTCTATTTTCCAGACCAATGTTATATGCATGAGCTAGTAAAATATGTACATATATAATATTAATGACACGGCTCTTATTCCCACCAGACTGTGGAAAACCACAGACAGCATCATTTATATCCCTCTGAAGGAAAAGCTCTCAGGCTGGAAATATCTGCAGATTTAGCAAAAACACGGAGACGCAGCGTAAAAGTGCAGTATTTTATTACCAGATTTAGTCTGAGTTGAGATACGGTGGAGATTTCATTCATCTTCTCTTGTCTTGAAGAGAAAATGCAGCTGATCTCAGTATAATCGCAAAATAACTATAGTGAACGTTCTGTAGGTAATATAAGTGAACCTTCTACTCATTTTTGTGCTGTTCTAGGAAAATAATCAACGGCAGAATGGTGCAACGAAGCGGAGTTACCGTTACCATCCTGAAGTTGATTATTTCTCTATAACGTCACATCCTGAAGCATTTTATTCCACTTGCATCACAGTAATTTGCCAATGATTACATTTTTTTATTAATTAAAGAATGACATTATACTTTTTATCCATTTATAGTTATGTATAACGTTGTGGAACGTACACAAGGCAAGTTAGTTCCAGCTATAACCAGTCGTTCCCTCATCAGCTTTTTTTTCTGTCTTCAGGTTAATAAATAAAAAATGCAGAGATTAGACTATGACAGTTGGTTAGCAGGACACTTTTAGCTGCAGAACCTGTTTGCTAAACTAGCAGGCTAGCTAACTTAGCTCATTTTAAAGATGTACAAATTTCTTGTTAGTATGGTAAGGGTTTTTTTTTTTTTTTTTTTTACATGGTTGGCTGCTGCTCGATAAATAGTGAAATACCAATAAAATCATGCTAGCTTTGCTGGAACTTGTGTAACTAGCTGGCAAGTCTTTGTGGATTGCCGGAGAACGTGTGCGTTTTTATGTTGCATATCCGTGTATATTCATAAGTCCTGCCCTTTTTAATGAGGCTAAAGATGTAGAGATGTTGCTAGACCATTTCTTTTTCTATGTAAGTTATTGGTTAAAATTTACACATTCATGGATACTTTAACTTTCAAATGTGACAAAAAATTTTCCTTAGAGAATGCGAAATTCTAATCAGAAAATAAATCAATTCAAAGAATCTCCTCGTGCTCAGTGTGATATTATATAAATTTTGGCTTTGTTTAATTTCTGAGCACGGCCTCTTAGCATCTCCCTCGTTACTGGATGATTACTTTTCTCCTCCACACAAGACAGCTGTTGCGTAATCCGCTGAAATCTGCAGTAATTACAGACACCGAGGGCCTTCACTTTTGTTTCTCTGAAGCATTACAACACCTACACTAATCTCCACATTTTCCCACTAACAGCGAGCTCCTTTTAGATAATTCATTTAAGACCTGAAAGCTTCATTCTCCCCGGGTGCTGTGTTGATTATTTCATTTTACCATGTGATTCACCGGCAATGTGGTGATGAAGCAGGCGTAAAGTGAGTCACGTATCCCACGAACATCTGTGTGCTACAGTGAGCGACGTTCACTCCAGCACCTTCTGCATCCTAACAGGCTCTCGCTGGTTTATTTTTAGAAAGATTGAACCTCCTGGGAGCCAGACCTTTGGAGATGATCCTCGATTATACAGAAATCTTCAGGGAGCCATTGTGAAGAGCTGAGGTCAAAAGCAGCGTGTAGCGGGTCTTGTAAAATGAGGTCAGGTCTTGACACCTGTGATTAGATGAGCTCATGTAAACTTTAAAGTTTGGGCTCTTCGGTCCTGCAGTGGGAGGTTAATGGGGGGAATTTGTACGCTCACTTGAAGCTAGAGCTCGGGTGCAGGTTTATACGCCATCTGGAGCCCGCGATGCGGACGAGAACACAACACAACACAGCACACGGCATCTGCTTTCTGTCAATTTGCTTTACTGTAATGCGATGCGTGGTTGAACAGCCTCTCCAGGCACCGGCACTCCTTCTGGAGTAACGTCTCCTCTCTGTAGAACGATATTTAATTCCTAATTATGTGCCTTGCCTAAAGCCAGGAAATTACAGAATTAAAGAGGAGTTAAAGAACATTATCACTGTTCATTTTATGTCATTTTCAGTAACAGTTAAATTGTAACGTCATATCTGTCAGCACTTACTGTATTATGCAGTGACTGATGTTTGGCTGCGTCCCATTAATTCTCTCCTTAAAAGGCAATCGATTGGCTTGGTAAGACTAAGATAAAATCAGTTTTCTAAAATATTAAAAAGTCCATTAAATATGCAAATTACACTAAAACTATTTTATCATCTGAACCAGTTCTGTCTGAATTAATGGCTGTATTCAGCCTCTGCGTCTGTGAAGTCCAAGAGAAAATTACGCCTCTTCTGAATCGGGTTACGCACGTGTCAGTTTTCTGAGCTCCACATTCACATTATTAAAATCACCCGTGTGGCGTTCACGCCTCCGAGGTTGCCAGAGTTTTCTTGAGTAGAAGCGTCTGAGATTGAGTTTGTAAATAGCGTCTGGACCACCGCCTTTAAACACAAGCACTTCCCTTTAAGCCCAAAAAAAGAAAAGAACAGAAAAATGCGTTTTGTTTTTTTATTTGCTATCAAATGTAATATGATATTCTATAAAAGCCAGATAAAATTTAACAATGAAGTGATAAAAATGACTAATATGATGATATAAGAATGAGAAGATGGCGAGCATTGAAATAAATAAATAAATAAATAAATAAATAAATAAATCTATCTTATAGGAGTCTGGTACATTGCCAGTATATACACATTACATTAATTGTAGCAAAATTTGGTGGAATTTAGCAGTACGGCTTCCACCCTTGTTATTTGGCAGCTGATACATAAAATAGCACTTGATCCAGCACATGCTTTTATTATGCATTTTATTTTTTTTATATTACACGCTGACAGTTAAAGGTGTAGTCAAATTAATGAAGCCATGAGATACTAAACCGAGGCCATGAAATGGCAAGGTGTGCTCAAGCTACTGGATTTTATCATGCATTTAATTTGCTATTGTCGAATTAATAAAATAACGCCAATCTTTCTGTTCATTTGACACTCTCCTGTAAAAAAAACATCTGAGGTCTGAAGATTGATGTACACAGTTTTGGTACTAAATCTTCACTACATGTTCTTACCTCAACTCTGAATACGTTCGTGAGGACAAAAATGATTCAGCTTCCCGTCAGCTGCTATGGCTGTTTTCTGTCATGTCAATGCCAAATTCGGCGTCAGACTCCATGTCCCAGAATGCACCTCCACCTATAAACATGGCCGCCATGGACTCCAATTTCCTGTTCACACGCTCAAGTTCACCCGATTACTGATTGTACTCACCTGGACTCATTCACCCCTACACACAACGTAAGCACTCTCACAGCACTAGGACTTTGCGAAGTATCTGTTCAGCTCTGTTTACGCATCTGACATAACGAGCCTTTGATTCATGTTTGCTTGTTCTGGGTTTTTTTTTTTTTTTGCCTTCTTGTTTATTGATCATAGTTTTATCCTCTGAATACTTGTTTGTACATCACCTGACCCTTTGCCTGTTTCCGGATTTTGCCCTGGATTTTGTGATTTGGATTTGTTTGTGCTTGCCAGTCTTTATTTTTAATAAAAGAATCCACTGCATCTGTCACCATCTCTGCCATCTGACATTTTCACCTCGGCTTCGTCCTTTTGTCCATTTCATGTCTTACAGTGTCCACTTTTAAATCTGTAATAGAGATAATTTTGTGTATTTTTTTCTCATCTTAACACAAGCTGTTCCTCAGGGATCGGTCTTAGGACCGTACTTTTTCCATCTGAATAATATAAATGAATATGTTACAGGTAAGAAGACCTGTAAATGTCTTAAACGTAATTCTGTATTGAACCGAGAGCCAGCTACAGTGGAGCAAATGGGAATAATTTGATTCCAGGGTTTGACTTGAGAGCTCCGTGTGCTACATTTTGCAAGTACTATAATCTGTCAGTAAATTCTTCTACAAGCCCCAGACACAAGAGCGTTAAAAGGATCCGGTGGAGAGACAATGAAAGCATGTTTCAGTATTTCAGATGCATAAACAGTAGGAGATGGAGACAGGAAGTGTTCCTTAGGGAAAATGCTGTTTTATTCAGGGTATGGAGAAGGCATCCGAGACAAGGCATCAAACGAAACTCGGAGATTTCTGACCATGGCAATAGCAATGTCAAGTTGTGAGACAAAATCCATGCTAAAAGCACCTAAAAGTCAAGCAGTATAGCATTAGTCTTATTCTGTAGTGGGTTTGTAATGAATATAAATCTGGGTATCATCATAAAAATGAAAAAAAAACATGACATCATCAAGGAGTAAATTAAATGATCTGGCGTTTCCTTTCCCTCTGACCGTTTCTTTTTTTCATCCATGCTGTTCCCTCTTTGGAACCTAGTCCTAGTTTTGATTTTTAGATCTTTAATGCAGTTGTTATAGATGTTTTCTGTAAAAACTTGGACTTGGGTCTGACTTATTGCCAGTTGTGCTCAGACTTGGGCATTGGTCTAGCTAAATACGTTCTTAGTCTTGAACTGAGAGTTTGTAAAAGATAATGTTTGTGTTGTCTTTTCACACACACAAAGTTTGACAAGAAGTTATTCCTTCTTCTAGAAAACAGCCCAGTCATTGGTGCAATGCATGAATGAAGCTAACTAGTTGAAGTAAAGACTTGATGGTTTTCAACTTGATCCATTTCATTTGGACTTGATCTTGACTTGATCTCGACCCCCTTAACACTCGCTATTTGCTCGATCTCGGCTAGTCCCGGTCTTGGACTTGACAACGGTGGTCTTAACTCCAGCCCATTAAACGTTAAACATTTTTCTCTCAGAATATTGCTTGATTACTAGTGTATTCTTTTGTACATTTTTTTTTATATTTATCATTTTTGTATAGTGTCCTTGAGTGCTAAGAATTGTTATAACATGTTATAATGTTATATATAACATGTAAAATGTATAGTTTTGCTTCACGTAACCCCTGAGACTCCCAGGTTATTATTCAGTTATTCAGCTTAAAGCCTATTCATCAGTAATTATTAAGTATTATTCAGTACCTGGAGTAAAAGTTTTAGGAAAGGTGTTCTGAGGGTTTAAGGGTTAACAACAGTTTGAGGTGAGTGTGTGATGATTTAGATGTGCAGTTAGCGTGATGCTAAACTGGTAGCTATGAGCTTCCCTTGGTTGTTAGCTACATGAGTGCTGTAGCCCAAGCGCAAAACCGTAGAAGCAAACTTCGGACACCAGATGTCTTGGTTGATTGAATATATTTGCAGAAGGGGAATATGATGTACATTTTGTTTTTGACTTTGCTTTAAGTGGCTGTTCCAGCTCTGTTTTTATATCGATTCGATGCAGAGGTGTGTGCAGAGGTGAGCCTGCTGTTCCTGTGTACTAATTACTGCTCGCTGCACCGGGCTCTGCTGCACTTTGGGCTCTGCAGGCCGACAGGATTAGGCTGTGTCTGAAAGTTTGGTGGTATTGATTCTGGCTGTAATCAGCGCTGGCAGCAGCTCAGCTTAGGGCCGGTTTGTCTCCTGGGCACGATTGGTCAGAGTAAACAATAAGCCGTTCACTCCGCAGGATTTTACACCTGCCTACATTCTGTAAGTTTATACAGAACCTGCAGAGTTTACACAAAAAACAAAACATTTATTTTAACCCATAAGTGCATCTTTAATGATCTGATAGTTATAATATCTTACACTTTTTTTAGCAAACTGACAATAACAAACAAAGCAGTAAACTAAATTACAGACGTCCAGCTAAACGTTTCTGAATCCTGTTTATTTTAGCATATTTTAAATTATTTCAAATGCTCAATAAGTCAAAACAGTTATACAGTAAGTGAATCAGTGTGGACCATAACACTGTCGAATTCTCTGTTCTGATTGGTCAGAAAGTGTTGATTAGTTTTCCATAACAGCAGCTCTGACAGTAGTGCAGGTTTACATGAATGCATTTGGTCTAATACGTTATCGCTTCTATAGTGACTTATACGGAGTGGATGCATCACATAAAAATGTGTTTTAAAAATGTGTGTAATCATTGATACAATGAAGTTTTCTGTAAGGAGAAGTTTGTTTAATCTTTATGGAAGGAGCTTTAAGGACAAAGGAGTTTATGCTTTGCAGTTAATGTGTTTTTTTTTGGCTTAATGGTGAGGGAGCGACTCTTTATAGCTGCTATAACATAAGTGAGAACAGGAACTAACTTGTTTCGTGGACGTTCCATAACATTAAATGTTAATAAACAGATAAAAAGTATGATGTGTCCTGCTTTAATAAATAAAAAAATGTGATTATGGCATGGTGTAAGAGGAATAAAACACTTCAGGACATGCTGTTATTGGAAAATAATCAACTTCTGAAGTTGTGACAGTGACTCCGCCTCGTCATGACACCCACTCGTTGATTATTTATCTGGTTTACATTCATATGGTTTGTTCATTTTGTCCTAAGGGTGTGCAAACTTTTGCATATGTTTGAGTTTGAGGGGTAATAGCTGTAAATATGGGATAGATAGATAGATAGATAGGTTTTAATGTAGATAATGTGGATACAGTGGAGTCCAGACATCTGAGATTACATTGAAAATCCGGGAATTTTCTTTTTGTTTTTCATTTAAAACTGGAAATTTTAGAATTTTGAATGCAAAAGAGAGGAAATGTTCAATATCTAGAATGAATGAATATCAAAATATGAATCAATATTGAAAATTCTGCATTTCTAGACCAGTGTGTGTAAATTTAAGTAAATTAAGATTTTCCCAAAGTTTTATCCTCCCATTGTTCACGAGTTCAGACGACATTCCGATGGATTTTATCCGACACGGAACGTCGGGTTTTACACAAACTCATAGAGTCTGACAGCAGGAAAAACTGAAGCATTTTCACTCTAGTGCTCTCAGACATTCGGACCCCACTGTATAAACCATCCCTCTGCTAACCCCTTTTAAATGAATTTTCCAGAGATTTTCCGTGGTGAATATGAACACAGAGGAGCGTACCGCTGATGTGAATGATCTATTACGCCTCCTTTATTAAATCTCCCGAGCAGAAAATCCACAATCGGAATCAATCGGATTGCTGCTTATCCAATTTTAGACTGTCAGCTCTGCTATGATGAATATCAACGAACATTTATTTACTCATTCATACATTTTCACTCTGGCTGATCCGGAGAATCCAGGGAACGCTGGGAGCGAGGCGGGAATACACTCTGGATGGGACGCCGGTCCATCACACACACATTTCCACACTTACTCACACCCAGGGGTAATTTATCTTAGCTAATCCAACAAATGGCATGTTTTTGGGAAATGGGAGGAAACCAGAGTCCCAGAATGCAATGCGGCTACATGATACAGTTGTGACTCGGCTAGTTAGCGGTGTATGAGATGATTAGCGAGATGACATTGATGGTATTACTAGCATTAGCATGAAAAGCATTAAAGTTGATGCTTTGAAGCTGATCTGTGTGAGCAGAGTGTAAAGATGAGGGCGTAATAAAAGAACTAAAGCGCCGCTGCATCGCTGTCTTTAGGCAGAGATGAAGCAAGGTTTCGAAGGCAACATTATCAGCAGGTGGTCCAGTGGCATTGTGGGTAATGTAGGGTTGTGGGTCCAGTGGCATTGTGGGTAACCGTTAACTCAACTGAAAACCAACCGTGTTGATGAGAGGTGGATTTTTCCTTTAAGTGAGACCTGTTACAGTGGCAGAGTGTGACTTTAGACCTTTCAGAAATCTTACACAGCTCTGATTTGATGAATTCTGGCGAATGTGCAGATTTTGTAGAAGAAATCCACAGTGGAAAGAAATGGAATGACTTTGACTGATTACAAAACCCAGAGTAAACAAAGAATGGTTTAAATCTTAGGGAAAAATCGCCAGAATTGAAGGAGGATTTGCTTTTGTTTACGTTATTTATGCATTCTCATTTTTTATGTGAAACAGAGCTAAAGTTTACATCATTTGTGCATTTACTTCTCATTTTTGGTGTGAAACAAAGCTAAAGTTTATATTATTTATGCGTTACTTTATGTTATTTACGTTTATGTTACGTTTTTGATGCATTTACTTCTCATTTTTGGTGTGAAACACATCTAAAGTCAGTTATTTATGCTTTATATTACGTTATTTATGTTTATGTTATTTATGTATTTTCTGTATTTTTTACGTGAAACACAGCTAAAGTTTATGTTATTTATGCATTTACTTCTCATTTTCGGTGTGAAACAGCGCTTAAATAACAGCCTCACCCAGAGAAAGCACTAAAATAACTGAATCAATGCACGTGTGTGTTTCTGGTTGTTTTTTCAGTCTCAGCAGAAATGCATCGTGATCTTTGCTCTCGTGTGCTGCTTCGCTGTCCTGGTGGCGCTGATCTTTTCAGCCGTGGACGTGTTGGGAGAAGACGAAGACATCCTCAACGACGATAACTGCAGCGATATCTGCCAGTAAGCACTTTATCTTTAACAATTATTTCTATCACAGACAAATTTTTTTTTTTTTTTATTATTTTTTTTTTTTAGAGATTAGGACCAATATATTTTTATTTTCATCTGTTACAAAATCTCACACACAGTCTCACTGAGTATTTAATTGATTATAATTTAAGAAACAAGATTTTTTTTTTTATCAGGAATGAAATATGAAAATTAATGTGAGTACATTTAGTATAATTTCACATGATCGGAGCTTTTTCAAGCAATTATTGGAGTAATTTGACATGATGTGAAAAACACATGAAGGTCCATTTCACCATGTGATTCCTTGAACTCACAAAATCAAACACACAAGACATGATCAAGAATTATTCACATGAGGAAATCACGAAAGAGAAATAAAACCACATCAACTTCATGTGAAATAAATACATAAAAAAATTGCATGTGAAAATAAAACCATATTGTATAACTATTTGTAAAAAAAAAAAAAAAAAAAAAAAAGAATACATAAATAAAGGTATTTACACATTACGTGATATTTCCACCCCAACGTTGATTATTTTTCTACAACAGCACATCCTGAGGTCTTTTATTCCTTTTATACCTCAACAATTAGCCTTGAGAGAAACTGCAAAACACAAACTCCTCTATCACTGACACTGGAGACTCCTTCCATAAAGCTTAAAGAAGGCATCACCATCTCAACAATTACATGTTTATCTTTGCTAAATAACAGCACGTTTTGTTGTGATAGTGGTTACTATAGAAACGGTGAATTGGGAAAGGAAGCACATGAGATCCAGTGCTCAGTGCTCGCAGAAATGAACTGCTCTCTCTCTCTCTCTCTCTCTCTCTCTCTCTCTCTCTCTCTGTCTCTCTCTCTCATTTATGACAGTTTCTCTGCTTCACGCTCACTTTTGCTGGCCGATATGACGATATAATATTGATACTGCAATTAATTATGTCATGATACACTGAGATATCGTGATATATATATATTTTTTTAACATTTTTTAAAAATAGCAATTTATGAACGGATTTGAAGCAGCTCATTTGACTTAAAAATTTTGTGGCAATTAAAATTGTCAAATTCGTGATTCAAATTTAATAAAATTATTTAATTTTTTAAAAAACATTGTAGTTTTTAAAATGCAACACTACTGGATTTGCTGGCAGTTGGTTAACAAGCCTAAATATCGTGATACGTACTGTGTCTTGTGCATCGTAGAAATGTCTTCAAGTATCATGACATGATATTTTTGTCGTATCGCCCCACCCCTAACCCTCGCCAATAGCTTCAGGTGTGTGCAGTTCGCGCTCATATGTAATGACCCTGCTATAAACGCTGTAAAATGTTTTATTATTAAGGTTACTTGTTTTGTAGAAAGCTGCTCTAGCTACACTTCTTAGTATTTTGCTATTATTCATAAAATACAGATTGCAGTGTTGTTTGTTCAGTAGTGCGACACCGTACACTAGGATCACGTCACATGGAATCAGATCATGTTTTAAGATTAACGAGCACAGCATCAGACCCGATCCGTATAACTTCACTGCTCCACTGCGATAACGCCTCGATGTGAGATTGGCTATTAGCGCCTGATAGCTGGAGTGACCTCGATCTCATCATCATCATCATCATCGTCGTCGTTGTTACCACACTCTCCTCCAGAGCTCATAGCTCATGCAGCTTGTTACCGAGAACATTATCCAGACTCAGCCATTTCCCTCCTCTTCCCCCGAGCACCCTGGCCTCCATTTCCTTCCTAATAAGTGTACAAAATGCAATTTGGAGCTCCAAATTGATTCGGCTCGGGTCCAAGCGGGAGGCGGGTCCTCTCTGCTCGTTTGTGGTTGTCTCTCAAAAGCAGGAGGTGAGGAGTGTTTTCAGGATTGAAGCGCTTAATACAAGAAATGTCAAAGAGAGCTCTGACTGTGTTCGATAGGAAGCGAAGAAGCTCCGAGTAATCAACGTTCATTTTGTTTTTATGTAACAACATGACTCACTGTTGGCAGGAAAATATTCATCTCCATCTTTTTTTCCTGTTTACTGCACACACACACACACACACACACACACACACGTTGGCTTGGATTTATTTATTTTCCCAAATATAGAGGCTAATATTTGTTTTTGTGTGTGTGTGTGTGTGTGTGTGTGTGTTGAGAAGGACAGAGGATTTTGTGGGTTTCTTTCAGTAACAACACAAGCTGTGTCTTTTTTTGTCTTATTGTCTTCAAGACAGGGATAAAAAAGAGGCTGGTGAGGGAAAGACTTTTTATAGCTGCTACTTCTTTAACGTAAAAAAAGTGAAAACTCGTTCTGACCTTCCTTAATGTAAAATGTAACCGTAAACGGATAAAAAGTACGACTTTAATAAATTAAACCTCATAAAAACGTTGGCAACTTGCAGACCTTACTGACCTGCAGTTTTCTGAAAATAATTTGGAAAATAAAGGAACGTCAGAGTAACAGAGTCACTCTGCTTCATCACGCCACCGTGTTGTTGATGATTTTCCTACAACAGCACGACACGTAGTGTTCTCTTCCTAATAGCTCAATTACATGCTGTGATGTAAGGTGATTACTGGCAGGGCAGTAAATCTAATCGTGTGGGTTTGAATATCATTGATGGAGGTTGATATTGATTCAGAACCTTTTAATGGCATGGTGTGTAATGTAATATTAAACAGTCTCGGTCATTCGGCTTGAAAAAAAAAGACTCGTTAGATTTACGTTTATGATTTTTATTCGGAGAGAGATACCGGGAGATGGTGTATCGACTGTGTGTGTGGAAATCAAGCAGATGACAAGATGAGGTCTTTTGCTCATACATGCATAATTGTATTAAGTGCAGTTTGAGGGCGTAATTAGTTACTAAATCCGATTTGGACTTGATTTAATGTTGCATTTAATGGAGCAGGAAAATAACTCCGAGCCATTTGTGAGCTCTGTTCAGCTCGACTCGTTTCAACTCTCAAATTCATAGAAAAATGTACAAAATGTATTAGATCTGTGAGGAAATTCCCACACTGCATCCCGGAAAAAATGAGAAGGACTTGGGAAATTTAAGTAGAAAGTGAAGTTTATAACGCTATGATGCTGTAACTTAATTCAAAACTAACTTGTTTCTTGGACGTTCCACAACACTAAATGTAACTATAAATGGATAAAAAGCACAACGTGTCATTGTTTACTCAATAAAAATGCTTAGTGTTGGCAAATTGCTGTGGTGTAAGAGGAATAAAACACTTGCTGTTATTGGTAACAGTACGTCTGTCACTCACCACTCCGTCGTTGATTATTTTCCTTTAACAGCACAACACAGAGTTGTGTATTCCTTACGTCTACAACTTGTATCATTGTGTAATCATATAACCTTAAAGATATTGTTTGGTTGAGAGTCAAATGTACTCGGTTTTTCGAAACTAATCTTTTTTTTTTTTCATAATGAGTTACAGACTTCTCGTTGTAGCTACAAAACCCTTTTCGCCATTATGAATTGATTTATAGTTTATTGGATTCTGGATTCATTAGAAACTTGTCCAAACCGTCAGGGAGAAAAGCAGCGCAATGCATCTTGGGAATATCGGAAAGTTCACAAGAGCAATACCTCAGAAAATCCCAAAGTGACAATTAATCCGAGCTGCACGTTGCAGCTCAATACTAACGGTGTTTTCTGCCTCACAGCTCTCATTCAAAATAAATTTCATATTACAGACGAAGCTCACGAGTAATCAATAACGCACAGGAAGAAAAATAACGAGCTGCTGCTTTCTGTCTGTAAACACTCGTTTATTCTCCGTTTCTCATACTCCTGGTGATGCGCCACTTCATCAGTTTGCTGAATCAGTCGGGCCAGGAGGTGAAGATCGATGGCTGAATTCGCTTTGCTTGTGTCTGAGGAATTAAAGTTTTAGATGAAGCTGGACGTACTCAGATGTGTCTATTAAACGGGTTTCTGTTGAGATACTTTCTTTTTTTGAATTTTGTATTTTTATTTTGTGTATACAGTACTGTGCAAAAGTCTTAAGCACATGCAAAGAAATGTTGTAGAGCACAGATGCCTTCAAAAATAATGAAATTAAATGTTTCTACGTTTAAAAAATACTATAAAGAGCAGTAAACAGTAATAAATGAAACAAAGTCAATATTTAGTGTGACGATCCTTCGCTTTAAAAAAAATAAGCAGTATCTGAGGTGCAGTGTGCAGTTTTATAAGGAAATGAGCTGTAAGTGTTACTGAGCATCTTGCAGAACAGCCACAGTTCTTCTGGAGACTTTGACTGTCGACTCGCTTCTTATTTCTGCAGCGAAACCCAGCAGCCTTCATTATGTTTTTATCTGAAAAGTGTCTCTTATGGAATCTGCTGCTTTCTTTACTGACATACAAACATTTTTCTGTAACATTTCATTCTGTGCTGGAAAACTAATGTTTGGAATCTAAAATGTTTTTGTATTGAATCAATAATGTAGAAGTCATAAAATAAAAATCTATAACAAAGTTTGTACTAAAAAAAAATAGGGGGCCTAAGACTTTTGCACAGTACTGTATTTACTAATTTATTTGTCAGGGATAGTTCTCAATAATAAACGATGTCAACTGTACTGCAACTGAGCTAGTCCACAAAGACTCTAGCCTCTGGCCAGATGTGAGTAGGCACCTTAACATAGTTTACATTCAAATACAACGTAATATTATTATAGACCATACAAACATATGTCTAACATACACAATATACTGCATCTAATGTACAAAATATATCATACAAAATATATCCATCTATATATCAATAGCTGGAGAAGTTCTTTAGCTTAGCGAGGCACTCTATGGGTATAGGACATGGCTAAATCTAGTCCTTGCAATACTCAGCTAGGTGAATGTCTAACAAATGCAGGTGTTCAGACGAGTGCACCTCCTCCTGAACTATTCAGCCGCAATAAATTCCCATCGCTTTGTGTTTACGCTGTTCTTGGTGTCTCGTGTCCAGGGTGGTGCTTGTGGAAAATATCCCAGAAGACATCTCCATTTCTCACGAGGGTACGACGTCCCTGACTGCGGGACTCCACGGCCTTCTGGACCTGGCTCAGAAATCGGTGGAGATCGTGTCACCGTGGTGGGATCTGAACTCCACAGAGCAGGACTCTCGATTCCCCCAGGCCAAGCAGGTTCTTTTTTACATTTACATTTATAAGTTTAATGTATTATTATTACTAATTATGTATAACTGCAGTAAAAATTGTGCACAACATTTCCATTAAAACAGAAATCCAGCAGAATTTAAACCGTGCACGTGAACAGAGCAATGCAGCGGCGCTTTAGTCTTCTAGTCAGTCCAGCTCTCTCACCTCTTCACCTTTCTTACTAATACTGACATCAACATCATCTCGCTCATCATCTCGTAGATCGCTAAGTAATTATTTAAACTGCCTCGTATAGCTGCATTGCATTCTGGGACTTTGAGTCCAGTGTTTGCTCCAAGATCTCCACCACTCCTACACATTAACATGAAAAGAGTGAGACAGAAAAGAGAAAAGCTCTTGCTCTTTTGTTTTAGACAATTTTTCTCTCATTAAGTGCCATTTTAACAATACCAGTGTCCTCCTGTGACATCAGAGGGGCACACAACCGCTCACAGAAATAACGAACACACAGCACCAACCAACGAATCAGCACTAAACACATCACAAATATTTCTCTATAAACATTTCAGGGTGGAGTTTTCTTTCCTTCTGCATGAAAAACTGACTTGTTTTGGGAAACAGTTTAATGCCAAGGAAAACCTATAAATTAAAAATGTATCTTTTGATTCAGAAATAATACATGTTACAAACAAATCTATGATTTTTACACAAAAAAGTGAATTCTTAGAATTGCTTACATGCTTTAAGTTCTGTTCTAAATGAATTCATGTAAATATGCAGCTAAAACCCAAAGCGGATATTTTACTTATTTTACTGGGTTACATTTAATACTATTTTGCAAGCGCTCGCAAAACTAGAAAATAATGTTCAAATAATGTTTACTTGAACCGATTGCATACTAATGTGGGGGCGTGGCTTTTGATCTCTCATTTGAATATGCGTTCACAGAACTTTGATTGAATTTTTGTGCGTTATGGATCTGTCATTTTCAGCATTTCTTGTATTGTGTTGGCGTTTAAGGCCTAAGGCTGTTGTACTATGAATGTTTTGAAAGGTCACGTTTTCTTGTTTCACCCTCTTTGTGTTTCTCAGTCAGGTGTATTGTGTGTGTGTGTGTGTGTGTGTGTGTGTGTGTTTGTTAAGTAGTCATGATCAGTTCTACCAGTACATTCTTTCTGAAAGCTGATGTAAGTGCATTTGAGTGTCAGTGACCATTAAAGTTGCAATACTGAATGTTTTCATTTCTCACAAGTACAAATAATGTAGAAAATTATGTAGAAATGATTTTAAAAAATAATAGTTTAAGTCATTATCTCACAAAAGTGTATGACTTGCTGAAAAAAAAACTCAGTTTGGAAACCTGCCTTCCGGTCCTGAATATTTGTTTGTATTTGGCTTGGCCTCTTGTCAGTCATTTTATAGCCACGCCCACAACACATCTTCATGACTCATTATAAGGGGAGTTTTGCATGTTTATACAGTATGTCACGATTTGTAACTCAGTTTTCACGCAGCTGAATGTCTGTGTGCACTTGAAAGTGATGTCATGATGGTCCTTGCTAATACTAACCTTAGTTGAAGTTTTGGAGGCGGAGCTTTGTGTATATGGGTGAAAAAATAGGGGGCGGGATCAATGAGTAAAAAAAAATCATTCAAATCTTATTCAGCTGCATCCGTTTAACCGTTAGAGAACTTTTTTTTTTTTCCACAAATCTTCCCTAATGCAGCATTAAGTGGTAATGATGTGCGTTTTTTACACTGTTGAGATTTATGTAGTTCATTTAACTCACATTTGCGTAATCCTTGATACCACGTAAACTTAAAATTCAACTTCACCCCAACATTTTTCAGTGCATGTAAATTTCAACAAAAAATATACACATATACAGTCTAACAGGTCCATATGTTTCACTGGTAGTGTACTGTATTTCACAGTGATATAACGAGTGCTACAGGCACTAACACAATGATAACGTCCTGTAACAGTGCAGCGTAAAATCCCACGCAACCGTTTGTAACATCTGCACCTTATTTCCTCAGCCAGCTACAGTGAAGGAGAAAATCTATACTACAGTAAATAGTTGCGAAATGAGAGACGTGGTAGACTTGGCTGGTGCTGATAAACTCTCTCGAAATTCTCTTTTTTTTTCGGAAAAGCTCTCTTCCTAACACCATGTGACATTAAAGGATCGGATATTTCCCTCAGACAAAGCCCTGAACTCGGATTCTCCATCTCCAGCCGGTTATTACGGTCTAAATCAGGTTTCCCGACGCTGAGCTTGTTTGCCGAGCTGAAACGCCGAGCTCATTAGAGAACGGAGCCGTGGAGCTCTAATGGATCCCCCTGTAGCTGTTTTGGCAGGCTGGAAATTGCACTCGGAGCTGCTCGCACAGATCTAATCGCTCAGGCTGGGGGTGCAAACGTTTCCTTGCAGCTTCGCAGCTTCGTTTCTGAACAGCGAGATTAGGATCGATGCTGAGTTCTAACTCAGAGCGGCAGTGATTTATCAGAAAACTGCTTGTGTCATGCGATACATAGGAAAGTGGTTGAGCTGTAAAAGAAACACACACTAAAGCACTCATTATTAACAGAGCTCCTTTAAAAAAACACACACATGACAGTTTCAGTGCTGAAATATAATTACCTCATGAGGAGTTGTTTTTCTGGAATCATCCTTTTTTATTTGCTCAGGAAGGATGATTCACAGATAAAAGAAAAACTGAGTGCATGCGATTGCTGTAAATCGTAAGAGGTTTATGATATAAAGAGGCTAATTACTGTATAATACTATATAAAGACTTTACAATTCAGCATGAATACACCATAACATTAAATTAAATTAAAGATTTCCTACATTACCCACAATGCCATTCTACCTGTGATACTGTTGGAGTCAGATTTATCCTTTGCTTCATTTCAACCTAAACAGAGTGATGCAGCGGCGCTTTAGCGTTTTGTTTTTTTTTAAAAAGCTCTCTCACCACATCATCTGCTCAGATTTCATGCTAATGACACGCTCGTAAATATCTCAAATATCGCGAACTAGCGGAGGTGAGTCTCATCTCAGTGCCGTGTGGCTGCATTGCATTCTGGGACTTTGAGTCCAGTTTGGAGCACACCAACTTTTTACTACATGTACACTGGATTGTCGTTAAAATGACAAGAACGGCGGTGAGAAGAAGCTCTTGCTTTTTTGTTTTCTTGGAGCTAACAGTGAAACCTGATCATAGCTGCGCTAGCAATGTGACATTAACCGCTAACTTCTCATGGGAATAATGAGAATACAGCACTGACTAGTAAATTAGCCTCATAATCGCTAAATACATCACCAAATCTTTTACTATAAACATACTTAATGTGTTTCAGGGTGGAGTTTTCAGAGATATAGTTTGATTCAGAAACAATGTGCATTAACATGTTATTTTTTCCAGTAACTTTTTTTAGAGTCTCTAAAATGGACTAGCGAAACCTCCACATTTCTGAGACTGCCTGAGGAAAGAAAGTCTCTAGCGGTTCTCCTTTGCCACATCATGAAGTGTGGGTTTATGATTTATAGAAGATGATATTACTTTTTTTTTGTATTTCTAATACTTGACCTGCCTCTCGATCCCCAGTGCCTCGTTTTGCTTCCCTCGAAGACCTGGCCTTCTGTACTGTATATAAAGCTGTAAATTATGGAGTACACAGATTTATCATTTCCCCCCAGGATCCTACACAGCTCTATGCTGCTAAATTATTTAAAATAAAACATGTGCAGACACAATTAAAACGAACACGCCAATCCAAATCAATCTCTCAGTGCGACTCTGTTCGGTTCCTCGCTGTCGGAATGCGATTAGTAAATGTGCAGCGTAGAGAATGAAGACTAAGTGAATGATCCAGTAATTTAACTGATGTAACTTTTACTCAGTGAAGCCCTCTGGGTTTCTTTACAAGTAAAAAAAAAAAAAAAAAACACCAGGAAATGGTTGTACAGTTGAGTGCAAAAGTTTGTGCACCCCTCACGGCAGTACAAAGCAGACCAAAGAAATATAATTTATAGCAAAAAGACATTTAGGTTACACATTTCCCATATGATCACAAGTAACAAAAATACTCGATTAATGTTTGTATTATTATCAAAGTGCTGAGAAATTATACTTAAAAATTATATCATGTCAAAACAACCGTCATGTTTTAGTATGAGAAGTTACTTTTATTACTTATGTAAAACTGTTTAATTTTTGTTATAAAGCAGCTACGCTCCATTGTCTTGCTTAAAAACATCCTTCAATCATTGTAAGTTATAACTGCAATATTATACCGTTAGGTAGAAATTAACCTCCCAGCTGATTATGTTAGCTACGGGAATAAATGCTATGATGAAATGATTGGATGCTGAAATGAAATGAAATGATCAGATGCTAAACTAAAATGATCAGATGCTAAACTAAAATGAATGGATGCTGAAATGAAATGAAATGATCAGATGCTAAACTGAAATGAAATGATTGGATGCTGAAATGAAATGAAATGATCAGATGCTAAACTGAAATGATTGGAGGCTAAACTGCGCCCATTCGGCTGATGTATAGCAGACAGTCATTGGCTTGATGAGGGAAGAAGAAGACTTTGGAGATTTATCTGAGTACTTTGAAGCTCTTAATTAAAATTTAAGGTGTAAAAAGTCAGGTTTTTTTCTTGAAAACATAACTAAGAAAAATACATTTCAATAATTCTCAAATAAAGGATAAGTAAGCCAAAATAATACATAAGTATAGTAACGCAGTACAACCACAGCTCCTGTGTATTATATATTTATATTGAAAACAAACTGGATGGTTCTACAGAGACCCTTTAAGAGCGCGAGAAACAGCGTCAGACTTTCTGCTTGTCCTCTTTCTCACAGCCGCTCTCGTCCACAGGGTCGACTGTTACTGCATCGGCTGATGGGTCTGAAAGCTCAGGGTGTTCAGCTGAAGGTGGCCAGCGGGATGACGTCGTCTCCTGAGCTCAAACTGCTCTCGCATTACGGTCAGGACAACCGCCATCTCAGCTCAGACATCAGGAACTTTACCAAAACCACGTCAATAAGCAGCAGCGCTAACGCTACAGCGTTACATACACTGCGATTAACTAAGTGCTTATGAAATATCAGGAATTCATTATGATATCAAAGTTCATGAGATCAAAGTCTCTGGCATCAAAAATGGATAGAAATTACTCTGAATTCATTGAAGAAATAGTGCCATTATTTAAAATAAATCTAATTATAATTCAACACACATTAAAAACATAAAAGTTAGAACAAATCTTCACCTAAATGTCAGGTTTTGCATCTGAGCATCCCGATAATCTGCAGCTGAGGTGCTAGCATTGGTTCCTAAAAGTATTTTAGAGTTTAAGTTCAATCCAAATTTAGTGTTCTTGTACGGAGTTTATGAGAGCTGCCCAAAATAATTGAGCTCTTTTTAACAGAGGCCAAAAAATAGAATTTGTTTTGGGTTTGTCCGTGTTCAGCATTGAATTTATTTGAGATGTAACACTCCACAGTAGAGATTAATGTCTCATATGAAAGTAGACACTCAGGGCTTTTTCATAAGTATTTCTGTTTTTACCTAGTCTACTAGGTTTAAATGTAATAATTTTATTGTGGAAGTTAAAACGCTTTAGTTGTGCTGTCTGTCTTTTCTCTGTATCAGCGTTATTGTGGAGAGGTGTGAATTATTTGCCCAGCAGGGGGCTCAAACCCCTCCCCTTTCCCATCGCCCTGCTCACCAGCATCTAAACACAGAGTCATGATACTCTACACACAGAAACCCAACAGTGTCCTGAATAATCTTATAACAGACTTGCTGCAATAAAATAATTAATTTGTTTATACTTATTGAAAATGTCTGATAAGTTGATTTCCATTCTGCCGGTGGAATGGAACACGAGTGTACTGCGAGAGAGGGTTTATTCACTTGTTAAGTTATTATTCTTTTCTCAATTTAACTTTCGGATATAAAATATTTTATACACCAAATCAAATGTGTTAATGCTTTAAAAGGCAGTTGACAGGCACAACGGAAAACACAAACTAGCATAAATGCGTACATGCAAATTGGATTTGTTAGCCAGGCTTTCTCGCTAGCTAGCTAGTATGTAGCTATGTATGTATGTAGATATGTATCTACATGTC
This sequence comes from Pangasianodon hypophthalmus, assembly GCF_027358585.1. NCBI lineage: Eukaryota > Metazoa > Chordata > Actinopteri > Siluriformes > Pangasiidae > Pangasianodon > Pangasianodon hypophthalmus. The sequence continues at coordinate 3,071,727 of NC_069737.1, read as the reverse complement.
TTAAAGCTGATGATTAAGTTTTGACAACTGGTCATGTGGTTCCTCCTGATAGCTCAGTCCTGTAAAAAAGGTGGCTAGAGTTGCTAAGCTACGATTGGTCATGCACTGCTTAGGGGGCAGGGTTTAAGAAAGGGTCAACTTTGTATGTGGTCCATTAAAAATGTTTTTAAAAAGTTTCTCCGTATGTTTTGCCGCCCGATGTAGGTGCGGAAGTGCGTTATCTGAACATGACGGCCCTCACCAAAGGCGAGCTCCGTTCGTCCTTCTGGGTGGTGGACAGGAAACACATGTACATTGGCAGCGCTGCTATGGACTGGAGATCTCTGTCTACGGTGATAAAAATACAGCAAATCTGTAGAATTAAACCTAACCAGCATATTATTTAATAGTGCTCATGATTTTTAACCCTTTACTGTGTGGCAGCTGAAGGAGCTCGGCATCATCGTTTATGAATGCAGATGTTTGGCTGTGGACCTGCACAGGATCTTCAATCTCTACTGGCAGCTGGAGTACAGGGAATTTGTCCCGGCGATATGGTCCAAGAGGCTGAGTGCCCTCTACAGCAAGGAGGAACATTTTTCTTTTCACCTCAACGGCTCCCAGGCCAAAGCCTACATCTCGGTGAGCGCAAAAAAAACCTTACCTCCTACCTCCTAGCTAGTTACTAGCATGTTTTATGAAATATAATGAAATTATGTTACAGATTACTACCTCTACATTACTACATGTACAAACCTTATTGCTCTGAATGTCATTTTTACGTCCTGCAAAAAAAACACAACATAGCTAACTCACAGTCACTCTGTAAATTAGTAACTAAAAGCAAACTGACTAACATAGCTAGCTAACTAATTAATGCTGACTAGTTAATGCTAGCTAATGAAACAGGTATAGTACAATAACAAACTGTGTCGTATTGTGTGCATTAAATATGGCTATATATCATAAACATAAGCTTCTTATGATTAGCTATAGCTTCTGTGGATTTGACTGTGGGCTGCTAAAGAAAGAACAATATGTCTTCAGTTTTTTTTTAATTCCCTGCTGAAAGAAACAATAGAAACAGAAATTCTAATGGTTTCGACTACAAACCATCAGAAAGGTTGCCAACTCACACACACTTTCAGGCTCGGTCTCACGCTGCCCAAGTGAGTCTCACGCCAAATTAAACAAACCAACATTAAAATACATCGTCGTCACAAATCTGCTCATATGAGGGTTTTTTTTTGTGTCAGAAAAAAGAAGGTTTAATTATCGGGTTTAATTAGACCAATGAAGCCCCATAACGTCTTGATTGGACCAGTCCAAAGCGGCTGGGTTCTGAACCAATCACATGTCTTCCGCGCCGTGCAAGGTCGCTGTATATAAGCCGCTAACCGCCGCCTGTTCGACGATCGCCGCAGATGTCGAGACGTCATTGTGAAATGTTTGTGCACATAAATCATTTGATTCACAAGTCTAACATACATATTATTCATTCATCCTTTACCGAAAATGTAGCCTGTGTCAGCCAGATTTCTGGAGATTTAAAAAACAGTTGTGATCATTACAATTGCAGATGAGTATTCTAAAGTATTTTAAGAAGAGAGAGGGTAAAGACACTGGAGAAGACAGGGACGATATTTTAATGAAGACTAGTGACAGCAGCGGAGAGCAAAGACAAGGGCATGGCGAGGAAGAAATAGAAACGAGTCAATATGAGCCACCTGTGCAGATGACACTCTCTGCATACAGCAATGAACATTCAACAAAGTAGGCTCATGAGACATGTCAGGAAAATGTCTGTCCTACTTTACTTCAAAATCAAGAAAAGCATAAACTGTATATTTACATTTACATTGTTTTCATGACCTTTTGATGTACATTTTATCAATAATTCTCATTTCAACACTGCAACAAAAGGTCATTTGATTCATAAATCTCACTGCAGCCAGGAAGCCGAAGTTGGCAGCCCTGCCATCAGCCAGCCATTAAAACCATTACATTACCATGATTGGTCCTTAATGGTATCCACTAGACATAACATGCCACCAATAGAAGGCAACAAATTACCAGTAGAGACCCACAGGGACCATTACAGCTTCCATTAAACCAATACAATTCCCATGATAACCATTACAACATTACAAATTCTATGTTTCTATTGTTGTTTTTTTTCAGCAGGGTTTTTTTTCTGATCTCAAAGTGTTTTTTTTTTTTTACCTCAAATGACAGACTTCTTTTTTTTCTCTTTCCTTGCTTAGCCTCTTTGTTTCTGAGAGCAACCACAACAAAACTAACATCTAGCTAGCATTTTAAGCTTTCTATATACACCATTATAGACCAGTAGTTTACACATGGACTACAACTATTGCAATGTACAATAATTGTTGCTCATTTGAACAACTTCAGAGCTGATTTCTTTCAGATATTACAACAACAACAGCAAAATTATTTCTTACACTTTCTTACCCTTGATAAATAGGTGTAAAATAGAATTTTGAGAAAACATTATATATTTCGTTTCTTTTTCACGTCCAATGCAGCAGGTTTAATCTGTTATCCAATCAGTGAAACTTATCTTGCATTTTAATGAGGGGGAAAATCCTGGAAGGGGTTAAACGGGAGGTGCCAGTAATTCTCGAGGGCACTGTATACATACTGAATGCTTATTAATTGACATATTTATAAGATTTATATTTTTATCATTTCAAATCACGTTAACTTTAAGTAGAAGAGCATTTGCCCTGATTCACTGACTCGGTCAAACCAGAAGGCCACTGGACTTCGGAAATAAATCTCGCTCATCCGTGATCAATGGCTTCTTAAAAATTTCCAGACAAAAAGCTGCGAGCGCTATAATTTAGTGTCCTGAAGAGCTTGCAGGCTGTAATCGATCTCATGTTCACAGCCACTCTGTCCGTGAGCGAGGACTCTTCAGAGAGATATATTTGGACACTGAGAACTTCTCCATCTCTTCCCAGAAAGAGTGACTAATTCCTGTCTTTGAAGGTTAAAGGCTTCAGGACGTCACATAGGAGACTTCTTTTGTCAAAGTGTTGAGAGTTTTTAACATTTGCTGCATTACGAAATGAGATGTCCATTATTATTAATATTATTATTAAATATATGAATACGTAGATGGTCATTATAACTACAAGTAAAAGCAATCCAGGGTTAATGATAATATTTAAACCACAGCGCTGTTGAATTATCGAATCAGAAGGTGTTTAATTTTCAATAACATAACAATAACAATAAATAAAGGTTTATATTCTAATAAGTTATCGTTTCTAAAGTAACGGCTCGTTCACAGGGACCTGTACGGCGGACGCTCAACATAAACTAAAGCTAATAATAAACAGATTTAAAAAAAAAAAAAAACTTTCTTGAACAAATAAAGTCATTGACATGATGTCGTTGTGTTTTTTTTTGTAAGAAGGTGTTTATTTAACGTTTATGGAAGGAGTCTCCAGTTTCAGTGCTTTGTAACAGTCAGTAAGTTTTCCGCCAGGACAGAATAGTTTATGCTTTCAAAGTTTCTCGGCTCCTGAGGGACGGAACGTTATGACGGAAGTCTCGCAAATGTTCCATAACTTTAAATGTAGCTATAAACGGATAAAACACCATTATGTGTCGTTCATTATTATAATGTGGTATAAGCGGAATAACGCACTTGCCATTGCTATATGCTAGCATTCTGGTACAGGAGAATAATCCGCTTTGCGTCAGGCCATATCACACCACCAGGGCGTGGATTATTTTCCTGCAACAGCATGGCCCGAAGTGGTTTATTCCAGTTTTGTTTAGTCAACAATGATTAATCTATCTAATGTAATACATTAACAAAATTGGAGAAAAAAAACAGAAAGTTTAGAGAGGAGAGACAGAGAGAGACAGAGAGAGACAGAGAGAGACAGAGAGAGAGAGAGAGAGAAAGAGGAGAGACAGAGAGAGAGAGAGACAGAGAAAGAGAGAGAGAGAGAGAGACACAGAGAGAGAGAGAGAGAGAGAGAGAGACAGACAGTGAGAGAGACAGAGAGAGAGAGAGAGAGGCAGAGAGAGAGAGGCAGAGAGAGAGAGGCAGAGAGAGAGAGACAGAGAGAGAGAGAGAGAGAGAGGCAGAGAGAGAGAGACAGAGAGAGAGAGAGAAACATTGTTTGTGCTAATATTGTTGTTGTTTTGTCTCAGAGCTCTCCAAATATTTTCCGCCCCAAAGACCGGACCACGGATATCGAAGCCATTTTCCGCGTCATTCAGGACGCCAAGCGCTTCATCTGCATATCCATGACGGATTATCTGCCTCTCCTGAGCAGCAGTCCACACAAGTGAGTCCGTCTATAACTCCTGATCAGCTTCAGGTTGCTTTTATTTGAATACATTAGCATCATTCTGCTGAGCGTCTGTGCTGACGCTGAGGGTCATTACTGTCACCTTTAAAGCGCAGCAGGATAAAATGGCACGTCTGTGGTTCGGTGTGTGTTTATTGTGGAGCTTGAGTTGTACCGTGTGTTCTCGCAGTAAGTACTGGTCACGTATCGACGGCATGCTGCGCGAGGCTTTGATCCTGAAGCACGTCAGAGTGCGTCTGCTGATAAGCTGCCGAGAGCAGACACACCCCCTCACCTTCAACTTCCTGTGGTCCTTACAAAGCCTGTGCATCCAGACGGCCAACTGCTCCATGGAGGCGGTGCGTACACCCTCATATGTTAGCGTTATAGTTTATCAAATGGGTATTAAAGCTAAAATAAACAACAGTTTGGAAGTTTTACGTGTGTGTTTATGTGATAGAGCTAATAAGAACTTGGTTAGTGGTGTTAATAATGATAAAATTGGTCAAATTTACACTTGACATCATTGTTTATTTGTTTAAAAGGAAGAGTTTAGGCAAAAATGAGAGAGTAGTCTGACACCTAGTGGTCTTTACTTGTAAGTGCAAGTTAAATAAAAGTCAATCTGATGATATTTAAGTGAAATATTCACATTATGTTAAATGTAATATTGTAACATTCTGGTTTTCACCATTTTTTTTTCCATTTTTGAATCATTCACATTGATTCAAAGTGAGTTTATTTCAGATTTCTGTTTCCATGTTGCAAAAATCTCTAGACTTGTTTCATGGACGTTCCACAACATTAAATGTAACTATAAACGGATAACAAGTACAATATGTCGTTCCTTAATTAAATGAATATGTAATTAGTGGTGTAAAATGCTGTGGTGTAAAAGGAATAAAGCACTTCAGGGTGATAACAGTAACCGCGCTTCATCTCATCGCACCTCCCCGTTGTTGATTATTTTCCCGTAACAGTGTACCACTGAGTGTTTTATTCCTCACGTGACTATTTCTTTTCCTTTACACCACTATAAGCAACGTCTTATTTATGGTCACGTAAACTCACGTGTGTTTGTTTCTTCTGCGTACAGAGGTTCTTCAGTCCTCGAGTGCGAGATGACGGCTCTCCTCAAGGCGTCCACCATCACAGATACGTGGTGACCGATAACTCCGTGTATATAGGTGACTTTCTTAAAACCTCAAATCTTCATGAATCACGCGCTTTACGATAAACAGGAGAATTCACCTCAGTGTACTGACTCGTCACAGCGCGGACGTGATCAATCACATGACAGGAGAATGTTATTACATCATAAAATGTCAGAGCCAATCAGGTTACAGTATGTAATTGACAGAGGAATGGGGAGGGGCGTGAATGTTTTTAGACATTTCCAATTATTTAGATATTCATACGCGATTAGAAATACGGTTCCTTCAGTGGATAGTTAAGGGTTCTTAGCTTTTATTAGGGAAACGATATTAAAGAACATAGAACCTTTAGGGACAAGAACTCAGGAACTACAGCATGACAGCGTGCCAAGATGATGCTCGTGTTCCTTTTTCTGTTGTCTGATGATTTTTTTTATTATTATTTCAGAAATAATTTGATACAGAATGAATTATGCTCTATGAAACCTGTCTCAGGTGGATTTGTGTGTGTGTGTGTGTGTGTGTGTGTGGAAATGTGTGGAACTGTGTGTGTGTAACTCTGTGTGTGTGTGTGTGGAACTCTGTGTGTGTGTGTGTGTGTGTGTGTGTGTGTGTGTGTCTGTGTGTGTGGAACTCTGTGTGTGTGTGGAACTCTGTGTGTGTGTGTGTAACTGTGTGTGTGTAATTGTGTGTGTGTGTGTGTGTGTGTGTGTGTAACTCTGTGTGCATGTGTGTGTGTATGTATGTGTGTGCGTGGAACTCTGTGTGTGTGTGTGTGTGTGTGTATGTGTGTGTGTGTGTGTGTGTATGTATGTGTATGTATGTGTGTGTGTGTGTGTGTGTGTGTGTGTGTGTATGTATGTGTGTGTGTGTGCGTGTGTGTGTTTCCCCTCTGCAGGGAACCTGGACTGGGTCGGGAATGAGTTTGTGTTTAACGCAGGAGCCGGACTCGTGGTCAGTGAGCTGGGGAGAAGCTCCACGCTGGCGGAGCGGCTGAAGTCCGTGTTCGATAGAGACTGGCGCTCGCTGTACGCGAAACCTCTGCAGCCCAACAAGATTCCCACCTGCAGCTCGAGCGCCGGCGTGTCTAAAGGTCACACGGGTCACACGGAGGACACGGGAAGTCCGAACGCCTCTCTATAAGAGCTTCTGTCATCAACCTCTGACTGACTGAATGGACTTGTTTCATATCGAGTCGTTATTCGTGCCATCTCTGCACTTCCTAACGTACTTATTTATTTATTTATTTACTTACTTACTTACTTATTTTTAAAGAAGGTTAAAAGCTACTGTGTTTTTTTTTCATAACAGACCTCAGTGCTAATAATGCCTCATTATCCTTTTTATTTTATTTCTAAAAATAGAGTTTACTACCTTCATTTCTGAGAATGTACGATCTCCATGACGATGAGAAAAACATTATAAAATGTTTCTGTAGATACAATAACAACGAAAAGAAGAGCAATTAGAGATCTGATAAATATAGATATGTACCAGTACTACACACTAATTACTGAATAATTATCAGTAATTATTTAATAATAATTGTTTATTATTATTATTATTATTATTATTATCAGAATAATTTGTTTGTTTGTTTATATATCCATCCATTTCTTTTTTTCTTTCTTTCTTTCTTTTCATTTATTTACTCACTATCTATTTGTCTTTTTTATTTTATTTGTTTGTTTCACTCACTCATTTGTTTAATCCTGGTATTGCAGATCACCAGCTTAATTTGAATAAACATGTACATTCTTTCTTTCTTTCTTTCTTTCTTTCTTTCTTTCTTTTTCTTTCTTTGTTTCTTTACTTATTTGTTGATTTATTTACATTTTTCAAAGTTTGTTTGTTTGTTTGCTTCCTTATCAACTTTTTAAATAAATAATTAAGCAATTACTTAAGCACAAATATTTATTTATTTATTTATTTATTTATTTATTCATTCATTTATTTGTTCAATTATTTATTTTACTATACTTTGATATTGCAGGTCATCAGCTGCAGTTCATTTATCTACTCACTCATTTATTTATTTATTTATTTATTGATTGATTGATCTATTTGTTTGTTTGTTTGTTTACTTACTTGTTTGTTTGTTTTTATTTATTTTGTTCATTTGTTTGTTGTTTGTTTGTTTAGTCTTGATATTGCAGGTCACCAGCTGCAGTTCATTGATCAACTCACTCATTTGTGTATTTACTCATTTGTTTGTTTGTTTTATGCATTTATGCATTTAGCTATTTGTTCATTTGTTTATTTACTTACTTGTTTGTTTGTTTTTATTTATGCATTTGCGCATTTATCGATTTGTTTGTTTGTTTGTTTGTTTTAGTCTTGATACTGGGGGTCACCTGCGTAATTTGCATAACCACGCCCTTTTTTTCGAGGTTTTTTCTACATCACTGTACTGTACCTCACTCACACGCTGTGTTTTCTAGCGAGTTGGGATTTTTACAGCAGAGGTGCGAAAGATAAGACGCTTCTCTGTGTTAGAATGTAGCACACAGCAACTCTGTTTTAAATATAACACGTTTAAACCATTTCCAGATCCATGTTTATCCATGTGACTGTTGTTTTTATTCTTTCTTCTTCACATTTCTACGTTAGAATCACGTTAAGGACAGAGACTGTATATTTTTCTATCAACAACTTCCTTTGTATTCTTCATCACAACTTCTTTTTCATTACATCTTTTTTTTCTAAGGTGGAATTTTATAATTTTTTATACACGAACACTAAGTTCTTCGCTATTTAAAAGTGTGTTCAGAGCACAGACCAAAGCCTCGAGGCGAGTATTGGGATTAATGCGTCGCTCATTATCTTCATCCTGAATGTATCTTATTTAAAGCATGAAGCGAAAACAAACTGCTGCTGTGGTGTGTACAGTCTCGGGGTGCCAATACTTTCTGCTCACGCTGCTGTTTCGTCTTGATCTTCCAGTTAATCTCGGGTGCTTCTGGGGGGAAAAAAAACACAACACAGACTCTAATTTTTTATTTTATGAATGAATCTTTTTGAACAGGTTTTAATTTTAAAGTTTTATTTTTATTCAGTATTAAATTGTAAAGAAGTGAAACATCAGCACAAAGCCAATCAGAGTGTCACAAACGCCTGGAACCACAGGCTGCCATGGCAACGGCATAGCAATGTGACTAAAGGGGTTGTTTTTTTTTTTTTTTATAAAACTTTAGAAATTCAGAATTTTACAGTACTGTTTCAGTTTTGGAACTTTGTAACATTTTAAAAATTCTAAAGCTTTCAATTCTAAAATTCTTAGAACTTTAGAATTTCAAACTTTAGAATATTTTAAAATGTTTACGTTTTGTAAAATTGTAACGTGTGAAAGATTATAAGGTTTCAAATAAAAAAAAAATGTTTAAAACTTTAAAATATGGAACTTCATAATCTTTTAAAGACGTTTTAGTTTTGTAACATTGTAACATTTTTAAAAGATTCTAAACTTCTAAATTCCACATTTGTTAGAACTTTAGAATTTTTGAATTTTAGAATATTTTAAAAATGGTTTAATTTTGAACATTGTAAAAGGTTCTATATTCCAAACATCCTTAGAACTTTAGTATATAGAATCTTTTAAAGTTCTAAAGTTTTCGATTGTAAAATTAATACAACTTTAAGAACTTTAGAATCTTTGACAATGTTAAAATTTTGTAACATTGTAACATTGTAAAAGAGCCTAAAGTTCTAAATTCCAAACATTCTTGCAACTTTAATATTTAGAATTTATCTACAGTTTTAAATTCTAAAATTCCTGCAACTTTGGAATTTAAGAATCTTTTAAAATGTTTTATTTTTTGTAACATTGTAACATTTTAAAGATTCTAAAGTACAAAATTCAAAAATTTTTACAGCTGTAGAATTTGAACTCTAGAATCTTTTTAAATGATTTAATTTTGTAACATTGTAACCTTTTTGTGATAAAGTTCAATTTAGAATTTTGTTTATTTTCATAAAGACGTAAGTATTTAGAATAAAACACTTCACAACGTGCAGTTTTAGGAAAACAATCAGCGGCTAACGTTTTTTATTTATTATAAACGACAAGTCTTTATTTTTATCTGTTTATAGTTACATTTAATGCTGTGGAACGTCCATGAAACAGGTTAGTTCCTGTTCTCGCTTACGTTATAGCAGCTATAAACAGTCGTTTCCTCCCCAGCCTCGCTTTTCTCTCTCTTTTGAAGTTGTTAGGACAAAAAAAAAAACAGCTTTGTCACGTTACCGAGAAAATACAAAGCGTAAACTCCTCCGTCCTGAAGATGTCGGAAAACTTAAAGTCGCAGCTTCAACTCTGACAGTTACAAAGCGCTGACACTGGAGACTCCTTCCATCAATGTTGAATAAACATCTCCTTACAGAAAACATCAACAATTACACACTTGTCCTCTTATCCGACAGCAACTTGCCAAAAATTAATAACTTCTAATTTTTATCCGTTTATAGTTACATGTATCATTGTGGAATGTCTGTGAAACAAGTTAGCTCCTGTTCTCACTTATAATACAGCAGCTATAAACAGTCTCCTTTTTTTTTTCTCTAGAAGTGAAGCATAAACCTCCTCCATCCTGAAGATGTCGGAAAACTTGAAAGAGTTAAAAACAGATTTAACTCTGAGGGTTACAAAGCACTGACACTGGAGACTCCTTCCATAAATGTTCATTTATGGAAGTAAATAAATGAGCAATCGTTTCCTCAAAGAAAACTTCACCACATCAATGATTACTCACGTGTTTGTGTTGAATGTGTTTTTAGGAAGTCCCTGTGAATGAGCTGTTACCATGGAAACGATAACATATCTGAACGAAACTGAACTACTGTCAGAGCCGCTGTTATAGAAAACGAATCAACACCTTCTGACCAATCAGAACAGAGAACTTAACATCGCTGTGGGATAGAAACAGTTTCAACATAAACATGTTATTCTACACATCTAAAATTTTGCAGATCGACGCCTCTAATGTTAATAAGACAAACAAATATAGAAAATAAAGCCACGCCCCTAAAATAAATAATACATTTTATTAAAAACGCTTTAATCTCTTTACCCTCCGGTATCATTTCCCACATGCAGCACTTTATGTGACTTTGATTGTAAAAAAAATTTTTTTGTGTTGTATATAATAAAATCTCGTACAATCCCTTTAATCAGCGCAAAACAAACGACGACGCTGCTGCTCAGTTTTCCTACTAACGTATTTTTTTTTGTTTGTTTGTTTGTTTTTTGCATGAGGGCTTTTCTGCATGCTCTGCTTGCTGAGCTGTACAGGCTCCTGTACTGTGTTAAGCGAAATCCAGGGCTGTCAAATGTCACGTCTACGAGACGACTGTAGCTACTGTAGCTCGTGTTCTGTAGCTACTGTTTTCTACACGCTGACCGACCTAATAATATATATATATGTATATATATGTGTGTATGTATGTATATATATATATATATATATATATTTCTAATCACTTTGGTAATGCTGCTGTTTATTATTGAATGACCTGCATTTTTATTCCTAATAAAGACAACAACTTCTATGCTGAAGACACGAGTGTTAGGATTTGTTTTGTTTTTTCTGCTCGTGTAAAATCGAGCTTCGCTGATGATCAACGATTACGATTTTCATTCCCGAATATTTCTAATAATTTGAAGGTCATTTGCAAACATTACGCCATGTCCAGGTCTCTTTACCTTTATTTCCACATCTCATTCACCTCATTGATCTTTCTGGACCTCGAGGCATTTTCCCTAGAGGTCAAATTGATTTTATTGACTGTTTATCTTTAAAAAAAAAAAAAAAAAAAAAAAAAAAAAAAAAAAAAAAAAAAAAGCCCTGTTTGCACAATTAGCACTTTACTACCTACAGCATGTGTTTCCTGATTAACAGAAATATCTATTATATGAAGCTGAAACTAGAAATTACTATTAAAAAAAAATTACAGATAAACACACAGTGTACCAATTTATTGTATTATAAGCTGAGAGCATCGGCTGTAAAATGATTATCAGGATTATTATTATTATTATTATTATTATTATTATTGTAACGTAAAGCTAAGACAATAACAGTAATGGACAATCCAGTCTCGCAGAAAAACGCTGGCATGCAACTTATTCGTAGAGAGATTTTACTCTGTGAATTGTTTAGGATGCTGAGAATGCAGAGAGTTTCTGGGTTTTTGAAAATTTCTGCGTTACTGCATCGTGTTACCACGTGACCTGCGAGCTGGTTTACTTCTGTACAGAAAAAAAAAAAAAAAAACGGAGGAGAAGTTTCTTTCCTGAGCTCAGTGAGTCTAATCACACGTCATAAAAAACACAAACTTTACACATGAATCAAGCGACGCTCAATTTGGAACAATGTAACATTTTAAAAATTCTAAAGCTTTCAACTCGAAAATTCTTCAAACTTTAGAATTTCAAACTTTAGAATATTTTAAAATGTGTACATTTTGTAAAACTGTAATGTGAAAGATTCTAAGAAAAAATTGTCAGAACTCTAAAATATGGAAATTCATAATCTTTTAAAAATGTTTTAGTTTTGTAACATTGTAACATTTTTAAACGTCTAAATTCTAAAATCGTTAGAACTTTGGAATTTTTGAATTTTAGAATATTTTAAAAATGGTTTAATTTCGTAACATTGAAAAAGGTTCTATATTCCAAAAATCCTTAGATCTTTAGTTTATAGAATCTTTTAAAGTTCTAAAGTTTTCGATTGTAAAATTTGTACAACATTAAGAACTTCAGAATCTTTGAAAATGTTTCAATATGTAAAAAAAAAAAAAAAAAAAAAAGGGATAAAATTATTTGTTACATGTTGATCTTATTGAAATAGAGGCCGAGGTGGGCGTGGTTAAGAGGCGTGATTAAGGGGCGTGGTTAGGAGGCGTGACTAAGGGGTGTGGTTAAGGGGCGTTGTTCAGAGGCTTTGTTAAGGGGCGTGGTCAGGAGGCGCAGTTAGGAGGCGTGGTTAAGAGGCGCGGTTAGGAGGCGTGGTTACGAGGCGTGGTGAAGGGACGTGGTTAGGAGGCGTGGCTAAGGGGCGTTGTTCAGAGGCTTTGTTAAGGGGCGTGGTCAGGAGGCGCGGTTAGGAGGCGTTGTTAAGAGGCGTGGTTACGGCGCGTGGTTAAGGGGCGTGGTTAGGAGGCGTGGTTAAGGGGCATGGTTAGGAGGTGTGGTTACGGCGCGTGGTTAAGGGGCGTGGTTAGGAGGCGTGGTTAAGGGGCATGGTCAAGGGGCTTTGTTAAGGGGCGTGGTCAGGAGGCGTGGTTAAGGGGCATGGTCAAGGGGCTTTGTTAAGGGGCGTGGTCAGGAGGCGCGGTTAGGAGGCGTGGTTAAGGGGTTTTGTTAAGGGACGTGGTCAGGAGGCGAAGTTAGGAGGCGCAGTTAGGAGGCGTGGTTAAGGGGCGTGGTTAGGAGGTGTGGTTAGTGGGCGTGGTCAGGAGGCGTGGTTAAGGGGCGTGGTTAGGAGGTGTGGTTACGGCGCGTGGTTAAGGGGCGTGGTTAGGAGGCGTGGTTAAGGGGCATGGTCAAGGGGCTTTGTTAAGGGGCGTGGTCAGGAGGCGAAGTTAGGAGGCGTGGTTAAGGGGCGTGGTTAGGAGGTGTGGTTAGTGGGCGTGGTCAGGAGGCGTGGTTAAGGGGCGTGGTTAGGGGTGTGGTTAATGGGCGTGGTTAGGGGTGTGGTTAATGGGCGTGGTCAGGAGGCGTGGTTAATGGGCGTGGTTAAGATAGATGGGTGCAGAACGTCTCACAGAGAATTCGAGTGGAAATTTCATACGTTTCTGTGTGAGATCATTGATCTTCAACTTACAGAAGCTGCTGGAGATGAGCTGCATGTGAACGTTTTTTCTTCTGTGAGACTGGATTGCAGTGGATGAAAGTTTGACCATAATAAACATTTGCTATTATTTGTTTATTATTTTAACATTTATTTATTGTTTAGAAGCTTATTTATTTATATGTTAATGTTCATTAATGTTAAATAATGCTGTAGGGAATCTAAACAAGAATCATAATTCAACATCAAATTAATAACCAAAAAACAAACAAGAACAGACATTAGTTAAAGTTTATTATTGTGGATGTTTAGTCATGGATGCAGATGTTCATTGCCGAGTAAACATACAAGCAAACATTAATAAATATTATTAATTAATTCAGTAATTAAATAAATACATAACTTATATAGTGTAATTAATTAATTAATTGATTATCATTTTATATAATTAATTAAGCAACTAATCAGTTAAATAATTGTTATATTTTACTAATTATATGTTATATCAAAAGTTAAGTAATTCATTTGTAATAGTTATTGAATATTAATTCTGAAGTTCATTGTTAATGTTAATTAATGACATTGATAATAAATTGTAAAATCTGATGTACAAAATAAAGTTTAAAGTTAAACTTTTAAAGATTTTAATGAAAATAATCATTGTATTTGAAACTATACTACGGCTACTAAAACTGAGAGTAAAGTTTAAAAAAAATAAATGTAGAAAATATGCAGTAAATTACAAAATTAATAGTAATTTAATTAATTAATTTAATAAACTAAAAAGAAATAAAAACAAATAAAAAATTAAATTATATATCTGACACAAAAATATGAAATAACGCCGAAAAATTAATTGCAAATGATTACAATCACTGTGTTCGTTTAATTATTTATTTATTTGTTTGTTTGTTTGTTTTTGTCCTTTTCCTGTTGCGTGCTGTACGTGCTCCCGTAGCGTCCTTACGTGCGTCCTGCGTCATCGTTCCAACGTAACGCGTTACCATGGTTTCGCAGCATTTGCTCTCTGGATCTGGGCGGTCTTGGGCTAATCCTGATTCTCTCCCTGCTCCCTTTATAAGTGCACTACATACAGGAGGCGAAGTGAGGACTGCTGCGCCCTAGCTAGTGCACTTCCCTGTAATGTTAGACGGCATTTGGGATGCGGCAGCGCGTTGTTTTGGTCAGGTCCTGGACTTTTCTAGCAGCTCTGCAGCAGGAGACGGATGTCTGAGCTGTGTGCGGTGAATGTGTGCGGATTTAACACCGCGCTGAGATAAACCTCACCCACACAGAGAGAGACAGAGTGTGTGTGTGTGTGTGTGTTGGTCATGGCGGAGGACAGTGAGTGGGTCGTGGAGAGCATCGCCGGCTATCTGGGCAGTCCCGACTGGCTCCTTCCGCTCACTGATTTCATGGAAAACAAATGTTCAGGTAACTTCTAATGAACTCTTGATCCTGATAATAAACGTTTACTTAGCTTTAAAAACATACTTTGAGAAATATCTGGCTGTTAAGTCAGGGCTGTGTGCGGTTTTGGCTCAGCTCAGGCTTGTTAAAGTCGCAGGATTAAAGAGCAGTTAGCATTCAGCACACAGAGGAGCCTCCTTCTGCAGGGCTTAGAGCTTCACCTCTGCCCTTTTACACTAATATCACATAGATAACTGTGTGTTTATAACTCATATCTAAACTACATCACACCTGCAACTGCATGTGCTTTATTTATATACATATATATATTTATATAATATATATACACACACATGCAGTACTGTGCAAAAGTCTTAGACACATGCAAAGAAATGCTGGAAAGATGCCTTCAAAAATAATGAAATTAAATGTTTCTACATTTAAAACATACTATAAAGAGCAGTAAACAGTAATAACTGAAACAAAGTCAATATTTAGTGTGACGATCCTTCGCTTTAAAAAAAAATAAGCAGTATCTGAGGTGCAGTGTGTGCAGTTTTATAAGGAAATGAGCTGGAAGTGTTACTGAGCATCTTGCAGAAGCAGCCACAGTTCTTCTGGAGACTTTGACTGTCGACTCGCTTCTTATTTCTGCAGCGAAACCCAGCAGCCTTCATTACATTTTTTTTTTATCTGAAAAGTGTCTCTTATGGAATCTGCTGCTTTCTTTACTGACATACAAACATTTTTCTGTAACGTTTCATTTTGTGCTGGAAAACTAATGTTTGGAATCTAAAATGTTTTTGTACTGAATCAATAATGTAGAAGTCAGAAAATAAACATCTATGACAAAGTTTGTACTAAAATATAGGGTGCCAAGACTTTTACACAGTACTGTATTTATATATGACCGTCTGTACTAATTAATATAATCAACAATAATGCATATTACACTCATACACATACTATATAGTTATGTATACTATACTCATACAGATACTGTAGAGTAACACGTTCTATACTAGTACATATAACGTATACTAACACATACTGTGCCAATATATGTATTATATAATATCATTAACTATATAAATACAAGTAAACTGTAGAGTAACACATACTATACTCATACACATACTATTCAGTAATGTATACTATACTAATAGATATACTGTACAGTAACATATACTGTACCAGTACATGTATTAATACAGTAATGTATATTATACTAATACGTATATTGTATGGGAACACATTCTGTACTGTAGTAACACATACTGTACCAATATGTGTATGATATGTATTTATAGTAGTGTATACTGTACTGATACATATAATATACAGTAACGCATACTGTACTAACACGTATAACGTATAGTAACACATACTGTACCAATATATGTATTATGCAGTATCATTTACTATATAAATACATGTAATGTACAGTGATGTATACTACACTAATAGATATACTGTAGAGTAACACATACTATACTGATACATGTACTGTTTAGTACAATATGCTGTGAATATGGTTAAAGAGTTGCACTTTATACTTATATACAGTTATAGAGGGGAAGTGATTTATAATCGCACTATCCGGTATCATATATATATATATATATGACTGTCTGTACTAATTAATATAATCAACAATAACGCATACTATACTCATACACATACTATATAGTTATGTATACTAACACATACTGTACCAATATATGCATTATATAGTATTTTATAGTAGTGTATACTGTACTAATACATATAATATACAGTAACGCATACTGTACTAACACGTATACTGTACAGTAACACGTTCTATACTAGTACATATAACGTATAGTAACATATACTGTACCAATATATGTATGATATAGTATCATTTACTATATAAATACATGTAATGTACAGTGATGTATACTACACTAATAAATATACTGTAGAGTAACACATACTATACTGATACATGTACTGTTTAGTACAGTATGCTGTGAATATGGTTAAAGAGTTGCACTTTTTTACGGTACAGTATACACTTATAGAGGGGAAGTGATTTATAATCGCACTATCCGGTGATATATATATATATATATATGACTGTCTGTACTAATTAATATAATCAACAATAACGCATACTACACTCATACACATACTATATAGTTATGTATACTATACTCATACACATACTATATAGTTATGTATACTACACTCATACACATACTATATAGTTATGTATACTACACTCATACACATACTATATAGTTATGTATACTATACTCATACACATACTATATAGTTATGTATACTATACTCATACACATACTATATAGTTATGTATACTATACTCATACACATACTATATAGTTATGTATACTATACTCATACACATACTATATAGTTATGTATACTATACTCATACACATACTATATAGTTATGTATACTATACTCATACACATACTATATAGTTATGTATACTACACTCATACACATACTATATAGTTATGTATACTACACTCATACACATACTATATAGTTATGTATACTACACTCATACACATACTATATAGTTATGTATACTATACTCATACACATACTATATAGTTATGTATACTACACTCATACACATACTATATAGTTATGTATACTACACTCATACACATACTATATAGTTATGTATACTATACTCATACACATACTATATAGTTATGTATACTATACTCATACACATACTATATAGTTATGTATACTATACTCATGCACATACTATATAGTTATGTATACTATACTCATACACATACTATATAGTTATGTATACTATACTCATGCACATACTATATAGTTATGTATACTATACTCATGCACATACTATATAGTTATGTATACTATACTCATACACATACTATATAGTTATGTATACTATACTCATGCACATACTATATAGTTATGTATACTATACTCATACACATACTATATAGTTATGTATACTATACTCATGCACATACTATATAGTTATGTATACTATACTCATACACATACTATATAGTTATGTATACTATACTCATACACATACTATATAGTTATGTATACTATACTCATACACATACTATATAGTTATGTATACTACACTCATACACATACTATATAGTTATGTATACTATACTCATACACATACTATATAGTTATGTATACTATACTCATACACATACTATATAGTTATGTATACTATACTCATACACATACTATATAGTTATGTATACTATACTCATACACATACTATATAGTTATGTATACTATACTCATACACATACTATATAGTTATGTATACTACACTCATACACATACTATATAGTTATGTATACTATACTCATACACATACTATATAGTTATGTATACTACACTCATACACATACTATATAGTTATGTATACTATACTCATAGAGATACTATATAGTTATGTATACTATACTCATAGAGATACTGTAGAGTAACACATGTGAGTAACACATACTATACTAATAAATATACTGTAGAGTAACACGTTCTATACTAGTACATATTACGTATACTAACACATACTGTACCAATATATGCATTATATAGTATTTTATAGTAGTGTATACTGTACTAATACATATAATATACAGTAACACATACTGTACTAACACGTATACTGTACAGTAACACGTTCTATACTAGTACATATAACGTATAGTAACACATATTGTACCAATATATAGTATCATTTACTATATAAATACAGATAATGTATAGTAATGTATTCTATACTAATACATATATTGTATGGTAACACATTCTATACTATAGTAACACATACTGTACCAATATATGTATTATGCAGTATCATTTACTATATAAATACATGTAATATATAGTGATGTATACTAGACTAATAGATATACTGTAGAGTAACACATACTATACTGATACATGTACTGTTTAGTACAGTATGCTGTGAATATGGTTAAACAATTGCACTTTTTTACGATACAGTATACACTTATAGAGGGGAAGTGATTTATAATCGCACTATCCGGAGTCACCCAGATGACGATGGGTTCCCTCTTGAGTCTGGTTCCTCTCAAGGTTTCTTCCTCAGATCGTCTCTGGCTCGCTCATTAGGGATACATCAATAATTTAAAAATATATATCCGAAGTTTATATATTTCTGTAAAGCTGCTTCACAATGGCTATTGTTAAAATCGCTGTACGTATAAAATTGAACTGAATTGAATTAATACGCTCATTATGTAGTAAAGTGCTATACTAATGCATGTACTGTATAGTAACATATACACACATACAAACATGGAACACACAACACTATCATACATTTATTTACTTAATACACATAGTTATTTACTTTTCAAATTTGCACATAACGTACCTGTACATACAAAATTGTCTATTCTGTATATTCTGTTTTTGCTATTTGTACAATGTCTATTTGTATATTCTTCTTTTTATTGTCTGTGTCTTGTCTTGTCACTGTCGTTCTCTTGCACTGTGGAGCTTCTGCCACTAAAACAAATTCCTCGTATGTGTAAACACACCTGGCAATAAAGTTCATTCTGAGTCTGATACTGTACCAACACATGTATTATAAAGTAACATATACTATACTGGTACATATACTGCATAGTAACATGTCCTGTAGCAATATACGTGCTATATTTACTATGTAATAATGCAAACTAATACATATACTCTACTAATACATGTGTTATATAGTAATGTATACTATACTAATACATATATATTCTATACAGTAATGCATACTATACTAAGCTGTACTGTAACATACTATTCTAGTGCAATATATTCATAACTAGTATAGCTAGCTTGCGTATGAATGTATTCGTGAAGTGATATCTCACGTGCAGATGCAAATTGATTCATATTGTAATACGCATACGCAATATATTATTAAAGCAATGCCTTATATGGGCATGTAATATAGTACTGTACTACTTCTGCTAATAATAATAGTAATAATGTGCATGTGTAATTTATTAATATAGTAATATAGTTTATATAGGTATGCTCGTATGCACTGTATTAGTATTATAATAATAACCTTTACGTGTCTCATGTTCTGTCAGTGTTCGATGATGAGGAGGAAAATAAATTATCGTATACAGAAATCCATCAGCAGTACAAGCAGCTGGTGAGTAAGAGCGCAGCACTGAAACTGGGTCTTTGGTCAGATGTTGTGTTTCATTTTCACATTAATACTAAAGGAATATCAAAGACCATATATAAATAAATGAATAAATCTCTCATAATTTGCCCAGTTAATTTCCCCTATTTATACCCAAAGCCAACGGTTTCTTAATATGCTCTTTAATTAATTATATTCTCCATTTTAAACAGTTGTATAATACATCGTTTCTTTGACACGTACGTTGTCGTGATTTCCCTTTCAGGTAGAGAAGCTGTTAGAAAACTACATGCAGGAAGTAGGCATTAGTGAACAGCAGTTCCTGGACGCCTGCTCGTCTCCTTTAGCCAAGTCCAAGACCTTGCAGGTGAGCGAAAATTCACTTCAATTTAAAGAGTATATACAGTATATAAGGGTGTGTAAACATATATTAGAGAGTGTGTGTGTGAGATAAAGTATTAATATGAGGTGATGCTCTGGGGTAAAATCACTCCCGGGTTTAATCAACACCTTATTCCTCCACCAGGGTCTTCGGTTAGCAGAGTGTTTATAAAGGGAATAGTGAAATTCAGAAAAGCAAGAAGACGGTTCTGCTGTGAGGTTTCACTTTGACTCCGGAGGTGAAGGAGTTAAAGTGTAAGTGACTCACATAAAACCCAATCTACGAGCAGATTAACAGGCTCGCTCTGAATTGGGTTACTGAGCCAGAGGAAGCGGCTCTGTGCTACATCAGGACACCGATATGATCCCGGCCGTGTCCTCGGAGACTTACGGCAGCTTTCCACAGCCGATTAACTCAAACGAGAGGCTGAGAACCTGAGCTTCGAAAATAGAAAGGAGACGAGGTCAAAGCTCTGACCCATTTACAAAAAAAAGTGCCAGTCATTTATTTAGCTACAGCAGTGAAAATCACAACTTTAATTATTAAAGATATTATATTAATTACTGAGTTCTTATAACCAATAACCCATTTAATTAAATGAGTTTAATTAATCTAAATTCTCAGTCACTTATTAGTAATGAATAAATAAAGTTCAAGAATTAAAAGCTGATAAATAGACAAAATATTGCTGTTTAAATAATGATCATAAAATGGGTCATTGGAATTTTGTCTTAAAGTTGAAGGCAAGGTTGCCAAGTCTCAGCAAAACTTCCAGTCCAACGACATCTAAAAAAAAAAAAAACACACACACACACACAAACACACACACACACACAAAATGACCTGAGCTTGCCTGAAAAATCTGAATTGCAAAAAAATTGCAAAAAAAAAACGCACACCTTTCTGATTTGCAGTATCCGCAATACGCCTTTTTCTCATCGCATGGCACAGACATTATCCACTCCATAACCTCCCTGTCCCTCTCGCAATCTTTCCAATATGTCATTCAAAATGAAACCGTTCTAATAAAAAATAATTGTAAATAATTGTTTGTACAATTCTGCATCGATGCAAGAAATGTAAGAATCACACAACTTATTTCTTTTTCAATTTGCAGCTTCCGTTAATCATGTTTACAATCAGAATGTGAGAGAGGGAGAAAAGTCATCGGAGAAGGCTTGTAGTAAGGAACATTTGTGGCAAGAAATCAAACCAACGCCTTCTTTTTTTAAAAAGCTGACACTGGGAACACAAGAGCTTGACAAATCTTTTGCAAGACCTGTGAAACACCAAGATTAAATACCAGTGTGAGAAGTCTATCTGGAGGTAGCGTTAGCAGGATAAGCTGTTGTGGTTAACCAGAAAACCCCTGAACAGTCGCCCACTTCTTACAGGGCGGAAAAAGATAAATAAATCTATTCTGTGTGTAGAAACTAGAAAAAAATGAGATAGATTGAGAAACTTAAGGTGAATCATAACCTTCTGAATTGTAACTGAATTGAATCGTGAGGCAAGTGAAGATTCACGCAACCACTGTACATGGTAGATACACCGTCTGCACTTGCACTTTCCCTTTGTTTGCCACAGCGTATAATTGATGAAATCGATTGGATTTAATTTAAATTATTTGCTTTGAAAGGAGATCTTGGCGACCAAAGACTGTTAATAAACCAGCCCTGAAACTCCGCCCATGGACTTGCTATTTTCACTTACAAACTTGTTCCAAAGCTAGCCCGATTTGGCATGGGGAAGAAAAAAAACCCACAAGAAGCGACAAAAGGTTTGAGAACCCCTTTGGTAGAGGACAGGAATTCAAAACAGCGCTCTGTCACTTATATCCAGCGACATTATTTAAAAACTAACAACGACAGGGGACCCACTAGTGTTCCCTGAGGGATGCCAAATATCTTTCTATGCAGGACCTCCTGACCAATCAGATTTGAGCATATATGTGGTAACTGCACTATTTCCTGGGATATAAACAAGAATATAACAAGGCAAAAAAAAAATTTTTTCACACTCTATATTGTAATAGGATTCATCATTACTGGTGATTTGTATTTTAAACATCACCTTTAATAGCACCTGGAATGACCCGCTGTAATCCCGGTTACATAATACCTGCCGGCTCCATTTATTTTAGTGCTGCCGTTAATCCATTTACTCTTCTCCTGGTTTTCCCAGGCTCTGTTCCAGCCGGTGCTGGCCACAAATGACTTTCAGATGTTTCGCTCGCTGATGGTGCAGAAGAATGTGGAGCTGCAGCTTCAGGCCCTGCGCGTCATCAAGGAGAGAAACGGTGCGCCATGTTTGTTTTTTTTTTAAACTGTCTAAACCAAGCACGTCTTGTCTGACCGACTACAGTTCAGAATCGATCACGCATCTATAATTGTAATGTTGTAGTTTTGATTTGTGCGATAGTTTGGAGAATACTTTAATTTAAGATCTGTGTGTGTTTGTGTGTTTTCCGTGCGCTATAGGATCCCTGCCTGAATGTCTGACCGACGGTACGGATGTGATGAGTGAGCTGGAGCAGCAGGAGCTGCAGATCCTCCAGGAGGTTCTCAAGTATGTTCTCTTATATGGAGATCATATCAAGCACCCGGGAATGAGCTGTTGCTATAGAAACAATAACGTATTAGAACATAAGCGTTAATATAACCCCGTGATTTGCGGCTGCACTACTGTCAGAGCTGCTGTTACAGAAAATTAATCAACACCACCTTCTGACCAATCCACGCAGGCGATCGAAAGAGGAGTACGAGGAAGAGATCGCTCGCAGAGAGCACTTAGCGCAGAAGATCGGCTCCACGTCCTCCAGCCCTCGTGAGGCGCCAGTTAGAAACGGCACTGACCCTCAGGCCGCCGCCCACACACCCACCCAGCCAATCACCAGCCGCAGCAAGGTGTGTCGCTCAAAGAAACGTTAAATCTGTGATCTTATTGATGGAGGAGAGACAGAGCGTGGTCCTGAATTAGCTTTAGGGAAAAAAATTAATTACTCTTGAATGGTTCTTTATTACAGAAAGAGGACAAGGTGATTTCTGAGCGAAGTTCAGCCAGTACGTCTCCTAAAGCCTCAGGTAACAGCACTACAGGATTCACACACACACATTTGTAGAAATATCTGCGTAACTAGTGTATTTTTTTATAGATAATTGTAGCACAGAGACAAAGTCACTACCAGAAGTCCGGGTCCCGGTTAAGGGTTCTGCACCGCCGCCGATGTCCCGGGAGAAAAATGCCAACCAGGCAGCAGAGAGCTGGTTAGAGGAGGCGCGGAAGGAAGCTGGAATCTCCAAACCTTTCCAAGTGAGTAAATAAAACACAGCCATAAGCTCTTCTTTTCCTCTTTTCCTTCTGCTCATAGAGACCATTTTTTTATACCTAAAACATGACCCTGCCATTAATCAACCTTTAAAATCATTTAATTTGCCAATCAATCAGTGTTTGGTTATAAAAAAAAATACCTGTGACGCTGCCGAGAGGAGGCTGTCCGTTAAACGTCAGTGACCGGGGAAAGAGGGAATTAGCCGTTTAATATAATTCAGCATGATGCTCCCACCACCGTGCTTCACAGTGTGGATGGTTCTTCATTTTGCCGTTTCACAAACTGACCCCAAGATGTCACGTTAAGCCTCGGTTAAAGTAACTTTTATGACCGTGCATCATAAGAACTCGTTTTCTGACCCCAAAAATTAACCTTCGTCAATAATTTATCCAGTTCTACATCAAACGGTGTGTTTGTAAAGTTTAGAGCCCTTTCCAAGCCTTCTAATCAAGTCAAACCGACCCCAACGCTGTTAATACTAAGCCTGCGAGCTGCCTTTTAAGGAAAAGGGGCGGGGCTTAGAGAGTGTGTTCAAGCTCATTAATAAAAAGAGAGAAATTCAGGATATACATCTAATATAGAGTAAATATATGTGTGTGTGGAGGTGGGGGCACGTTTTTATATCTTTGTGGGGACCAAAGATAGGAATATCTTATAGCTTTGACCTTGTGACAAAAAAAAAAGTCTGCAGCTTTTATTTAAAAAAAAAATTAGGAGCCAAAAGGTTTTCTTTTAGGTTAGTGTAAGTTATAGATGTAGCATTGCGTTAATTAGCTGGATTATTAATTATGTCCAAGTGTCTTACACGGAGAGTAGGATAAACGCACGCGTGTGTGTGTGTGTGTGTGTGTGTGTAGGAGCTGACGGTGGCGCAGCAGGAGCAGCTGCAGCAGAGAGCTGAGTATCTGAGACAGCAGAGGGACAAACTGCAGGCGCTGAAGAAAGAGCAGAAAGGAAAATCCGTCGCTGTAGAGGAAACCCCGTCATCGTCCCCGACGCCCGCGCCCACGTCCGCACCCTCCACACAGGTAACGTACAGCACAGTGCGCATCGGCAACGTTTCCGCCGCTAAAGTGCTGAATTCGGTTACCTTGTTGCCAGGATACCATTCGTTCCACACCGGGATAAACAAATGCAAATAGCTTTATTTATTGTCATTGTAAAAGCACAGCAGGATTCATTGTGCACTTCCACATCAAGCGATGTTCCATCCATTAAATAAGAAGACAGGAATGTTGGTGTTTGTTGGAGGGTAAAGATGGTGTTTGATGGCAAATAGTAGTCAGTGCAGAGTGGTGTAGGAGAACAATGGTGTTTGATAGTGTTTTATGGAGAGTGTTGCTGTTTACTAGTGAATGTTTATGGAGAACATTCATATTTTGTTGAGAATGCTGCTGTGTTATGGTTTAATATTAGTGTTTCATGGAGAATGCTGTTGTTTTTTGGATGAATTTTGGTGTTTAATGGAGAACATTTGTGTTTCCTTGAGAATGTTGGTGTTTTTTGGTGATTTTTGGTGTTTAATGGAGAACATTTGTGTTTCATTGTGAATGCTGGTGTGTTTTGTTGATAATACAGGTTTTTAATGGATGAATGTTGGTGTTTAATGGAGAACTTTAGTGTTTCTTTGAGAATGCAGGTGTTTTTTTGGTGAATGTTGGTGTTTGATGGAGAACTTTAGTGTTTCGTTGAGAATGCAGGTGTTTTTTTGGTGAATGTTGGTGTTTGATGGAGAACTTTGGTGTTTCGTTGAGAATGCAGGTGTTTTTTTTTGGTGAATGTTGGTGTTTGATGGAGAACATTTGTGTTTCGTTGTGAATGCTGGTGTGTTTTGTTGATAATGCAGGTTTTTAATGGATGAATGTTGGTGTTTAATGGAGAACTTTAGTGTTTCTTTGAGAATGCAGGTGTTTTTTTGGTGAATGTTGGTGTTTGATGGAGAACTTTAGTGTTTCGTTGAGAATGCAGGTGTTTTTTGTTGATAATACAGGTTTTTAATGGATGAATGTTGGTGTTTAATGGAGAACTTTAGTGTTTCTTTGAGAATGCAGGTGTTTTTTTGGTGAATGTTGGTGTTTGATGGAGAACTTTAGTGTTTCGTTGAGAATGCAGGTGTTTTTTTGGTGAATGTTGGTGTTTGATGGAGAACTTTGGTGTTTCGTTGAGAATGCAGGTGTTTTTTTTGGTGAATGTTGGTGTTTGATGGAGAACATTTGTGTTTCGTTGTGAATGCTGGTGTGTTTTGTTGATAATGCAGGTTTTTAATGGATGAATGTTGGTGTTTAATGGAGAACTTTAGTGTTTCTTTGAGAATGCAGGTGTTTTTTTGGTGAATGTTGGTGTTTGATGGAGAACTTTAGTGTTTCGTTGAGAATGCAGGTGTTTTTTTGGTGAATGTTGGTGTTTGATGGAGAACTTTGGTGTTTCGTTGAGAATGCAGGTGTTTTTTTTGGTGAATGTTGGTGTTTGATGGAGAACATTTGTGTTTCGTTGTGAATGCTGGTGTGTTTTGTTGATAATGCAGGTTTTTAATGGATGAATGTTGGTGTTTAATGGAGAACTTTAGTGTTTCTTTGAGAATGCAGGTGTTTTTTTGGTGAATGTTGGTGTTTGATGGAGAACTTTAGTGTTTCGTTGAGAATGCAGGTGTTTTTTTGGTGAATGTTGGTGTTTGATGGAGAACTTTGGTGTTTCGTTGAGAATGCAGGTGTTTTTTTTGGTGAATGTTGGTGTTTGATGGAGAACATTTGTGTTTCGTTGTGAATGCTGGTGTGTTTTGTTGATAATGCAGGTTTTTAATGGATGAATGTTGGTGTTTAATGGAGAACTTTAGTGTTTCTTTGAGAATGCAGGTGTTTTTTTGGTGAATGTTGGTGTTTGATGGAGAACTTTAGTGTTTCGTTGAGAATGCAGGTGTTTTTTTTGGTGAATGTTGGTGTTTGATGGAGAACATTTGTGTTTCATTGTGAATGCTGGTGTGTTTTGTTGATAATGCAGGTTTTTAATGGATGAATGTTGGTGTTTAATGGAGAACTTTTGTGTTTCGTTGAGAATGCAGGTGTTTTTTTTGGTGAATGTTGGTGTTTGATGGAGAACATTTGGGTTTTGCTGATAATGCAGGTTTTGTTTCATGGAAATGCTGGTGTTTTTGGATGGCTGTTGGTGTTTGATGGAACAGTGCTGGAACAGTGCTGGATTGGTGTTTGGACTAGATGGTATAATAGTATCTTTGTGTTTAATAGTGAATGGGAAATTATTAATTATAGTGTTTGATAGTGAATGCTGGTGGTTAATAATGGGAAAAGGTGTTTGATGGTAAATGGTATAGGGGAGCAGTGGTGTTTGTGGTGAATGCTGGTATATATAAAAGAACAAATGGATGGAGAAATAATGAAGACCAACACAATAATCATGGAGTCGTCATGACGGCTGTGTCCCAAATTGCCAGAGACAAGATGCAAGCTTTTTTTTTTTAATGATGTAAGTACAGCACGCGATACTCGTTTTTGTCAAGGTTGCAAACAGAATAAGCTACATTAAGAACTTGTAAAGTTTTCTGTAAGGAGATGTTTGTTTAACATTAATGGAAGGAGTCTCCAGTGTCAGTCAGCGAAGTCTTCAGGACAGAAGAGTTTACGTTTTGTAGTTTATGAGTGATACAGCAAACTGTGTCTTTTGTCTTATTAGCACCAAGAGACTGGAAAAAAAGAGAGATTGGTAAGGGGACGTAAGCGATAACATGTTTCAGAGATGTTGAAATGCAGCTATAAACGGATAGTCATTCAGCATAATTCAACACGATGCTCCCACCACCATGCTTCATGTTGGGACTGGTATTCTCAGGACGATGAGCATGTGTTGGTTTGTAACACTACAAAATGTGGAAAAGCTCAAAGGGATGTGTGTACTTATGTTAAACATCTTTTTTGCTGTCTGACAGAAAAAAAAAATGACCCCCAGATTTCACGTCATGTAACTTTTAGGAACCTGAACATCGTAAAAGTGCTGTACAGAATGCTCTAAAGTTTTTTTTTAGCACACACACACACACACACACACACACACACCAGATATCAAATTGACAAACTACAAATAAAACCTGGATACAAACTGAGAGGCGATGATCAGGGGAACGACTGTTTATAGCTGCTGTAATGTAACATGTTAATGTTAAACATTAAATGTAGCTATAAAAGGATAAAAAGTATGATGTGTTAAAAATGTAATCGCTGATAAATCGCTGTTGACGTTTCATGATGTAACTCCGCTTCATCGCGTCACGCCGTCGTTGATTATTTTCCTGTAACAGCACAACATGAAGACTGAACAGCAGTGTATCCGGATCTTTATATCACATTCTGTATTCACATTGTGGTTTGTTTCTTAAAAAAAAAAAAAAGTGATAATCACAGCTTTTCTCTTCTTCTCCTGACGCTAATCGAAGACGAGCGCCTCGAAAAGGCTCGGCGGCTCGGCTAGCGCGAACGGATCACAGCCGCAGAGCGCCGGTGCTGCGGCTCAGAAGGTGACCCGAGAAGTAGCTTAGCGCTCGTCCTCTTCCCGTTTAAAACCCCGTCTGTGCTAGTGTTCGCTGTTTACACACAGCGTGTGCTTTAACACACCCCACTCAGCTCTTCAGGTAATTATCACACCCAGTGTGAGCCGAGTCGGTGTGAGAAAACACACACACACACACACACACACAGCCGAGGGACTGCACAGTGATGCTCTGTTTTTAACCCCTGATGCGCTTCCTGTTTTTCAGGAAATCTCAATCGAGGAGAAGAAGAAGCTGCAGAAGAGAAAACACCTGGCTGAGAAACTGAAAGAAGAAGTCATCCGAAAGTAACGATGATAATAATCTCGCTCGCTCATGACCAGGACTGAAATAAATCCACAGAACGCAGAGAAGACCAGGAAGCACTCAGAAGTCGTGATTAGTTTTCAGTAACGGCAATACGATATGATACGATACGTAACGGCAATACGAACGATACGATACGATATGATATGAAATAAACGCATCAGATTGTATCTTCTTTAATAAACGCAGTTTTATACATCGTCTGCTTTGCTGTGTTTCTTCCCCGTTTTAACGGAAAACGATCAGAAATGTACATTTTTTCAGCCACATTTATGTTAACATGTAGGTGTTGTGTTACACAAGACTTTTAAGATTTTAATCAGAGAATAAAAGGCAAGAATGACGCTGCAATCCATTGTACTCTAATCTCGGAAAAAACGGACCTCCGATACGGAAAAGCGCAATTCAATTCGGAATTTCAAGTCGGGAACGAAGTTCTCTGACGTAAACTATAACATAGCAACTATAACATCACAAACCTGACGTCACATCTGTACAGCAGTGCGTGCAGTCAGCACTAAACACAATCCCTTTTGCGTTATTTTCTACTTCAGAAAACTTGCTTTTACTTCACGTGTAGCTGTCGTGTAAGTTACAGCTTTATAACTTTAGCTTCGTAACGTAAATCTGTTTCAGCACGATTTTACTAACTAACATCATTTTAATGAGCAAATGATTTCTCATTGCTCAGAAATACTTCATGTAGATCTTAATATGTTTATCCAATTCAGAGAACAAAACCGCACAAACACGCTCTGGACGTCTGTGTTTTTACCAACCGAAGCACTGGAACGCGTTTAGATCGGACCTGCGGGGAAAAACGACTCGGACCTTTCAGAGATCTGAGTACAGTGGACTTCAGCATGAGACGTGATTCACGATGATCACTGAAATGTAGTCCACGGCTTCACTTCCTAATGTTAGTCTCAACAGCGCCCTCGTGTGTTCCTCTTTTCCCAACGAAATAAAGTGCAATTTGATTTTACTGGATAAAGAAGTTTATATAATAAGTTTATGGTGATGGTTTATTCTGGACCTGAAATTATTAAATGGAAGTTAAGAAGCAGATAAATTAATACAGTGTGAGAATTTATTTGTACTTGAAATTATTATGTTGCTCCTAAATGATTAAAATGATATATATTTACGCCAAAATAAAGTTTTATAATGACCTTTATACAGTCTATATTCATTATTCGATTTAAAAACCTAACATTATAAATCTTTTTTATGGTGCATTTTGAAGTAAGCATTTTTGAAAAACTCCAGAGTTATTAAATTATATTAACGCACATCACTTCCGTTTGTTTTTCTGTAGTTAGTCATCAGCTTTTTCATCCCATCTGTGAAATATAAAAGAATGTAAAACATCATGAAACAATTCTAACATCAAACTGTAATGAGAAAGAAATGAAAAAAGGGAGAGGGGGAAGAAATCATACTTCACTCCTGTCTCACCGTCCAGCTGTTCGAGTGCATTAGTACACACATTAGTAAGTTTAATAAATGTCGTTTATTTTCAGATATTTATTTATTACCAAACTTTCCATTCATACAAACCTACATCAGTTAAACTGTTATTAAATACAGAGCCATAAAGTTGTGTTTCATTTACACGACATTTTTAGTTACTATAGTTTTAATAAAATTACAGTTAGATTCAGGCTGGCAATATTAAAGCTTGTTTCTAAGTTACTGAAATCAGTTTAATTTAAATTTAAATGTATTTTCTATTATTTTATGTTATATTGTTATATGTAAAGATATATAATTTTATATATTTATAAAATAATTAAATGTTTACATTTTGATACATTTAGATATTTATATTAAGTTAATTGACTGATTTAAAAAATCACCTTTTTTTACAAAATTATTTTTTAGATTAAATAAAATTAATCTGGATCTACGTTTGCATGTTTTATAAATAATATTCTTTACATATGGTACAAACCTTTAAGAGAAAATAATATAATTTTTATTTTTAAAAAGTACAAACTAATTGCCTTGTCTCTAAAAAAAATAAATGAAATGAAGTTTATATAATTTTTTTTTTTTTTTTTTTAAGATAAAATAGAAAACTTAAATAATTCTGTATTGCTCGTTTTCATGAAGGGTGCCAATATTTCTGCACGTGCAGTAGGAACTCTTGTTATGCGCTTATCGCGGCGCTCCGGAAGATAATGACGACGCACCGCTGCTCAGCCAATGAGCGGCTAGATTCCGAGTCACGTGACTGACCACCATGGCGGCGCCCTGGAGCCCAGCGCCTCAGTGTTGATGTGTTCAGATTTATTACCGTAAAGAAACTCGCGTGCGTGTTTTATTATAATATTTTATTTTAATTGTTTTTGTTTGATTTGAAGTGAAACATGAGTCGGTTCCTGACACTCAGCTGTTCGCTGTCTCGCGCTGCTCGGAGGAGTGTGTGGTCCAGTCACAGCACAGAGAGGAGAGTCGGAGTGGAGTTAGAGGGAAGGTAAAACACACACACACACACACACACACACACACACACACACACACACACACACACACACACAAACTTAAATCCTAAATCTGATAGACATCAAGTGCACTAGGTAGGGTGCAGAAGATCTCATGCACTTGAACTGTTCTTTCTTTAAACAGGAGAAAATCTTACAGCTACATTTATTTTATTGTTGAGAAAATAAATCATATATAAATAATAAAATAGCATTATCAAATGTTAGTGATGAAATAGAAACACTAAACCTGTTTATCATGTTGGTTTAAAATGATAATATTGTGTTTTAAAAGAAGCAGGTACGATACGATGATGATGATATCGGAGATGTCACGATACCACGATTTCTTTTCCGATACCGATACTGAAACCCCGAGTATGAGTCGATACCGAAACACATCCGATATTGTTTTCTTTAAAAACTACTAACCCTTAAATTATCTGAAGCTTTTCACAGTTCAACAGAAAAAAATCACTGATATAAAGTAAAAATATAAACATAATAAAATCAATCCTAACAAAAGAGGAAAAAAACCGTCAAGTCTCTTTAAAATAAACATTTCCATTTCCAAAAATCAATTTCTTTTCCAAATCCAATTCCAGACTTTGCTGTTTCGTGGAGGATCCGATATCCGATCCACAGTTTTTCGCTCAGTATCGGATCACTGCCCTCGCCAGATGATATAATATTGATCTTATTATAAATGATGTTAGGATACGCTTTACTGAGATAATAATCTGAGATAAAAATAATTACCATCCGGACTGAAGGCAGCTGATTTGATGACTCTTTAGAGTTTTTCCAGAATTTTTCCTCCTTTTCAGCATTTTATAATGAATAAATTTAGATTTTAAAAAAATTATTAAACACATTGCTGGCAGTTTCTTAGCAAACATATATCACGATGTAAACATTTATTTACAAGTGTTTTCAGATCTGGCTCAGTTGTTATGTCTGTCTTCTGTCCTCACCCTCATCCTCACCCTCATCCTCACACTCACCCCCATCCCCATCCTCATCCCCATCCTCATCCTCATCCCCATCCTCACCCTCATCCTCACCCTCATCCCCATCCTCATCCCCATCCTCACCCTCATCCTCACCCTCATCCTCATCCCCATCCTCACCCTCATCCTCACCCTCATCCCCATCCTCATCCTCACCCTCATCCTCACCCTCATCCTCATCCCCATCCTCACCCTCATCCCCATCCTCATCCCCATCCCCATCCTCATCCCCATCCTCACCCTCATCCTCACCCTCATCCCCATCCTCATCCTCACACTCATCCTCATCCCCATCCTAACCCTCATCCTCACCCTCATCCCCATCCTCATCCCCATCCTCACCCTCATCCTCACCCTCATCCCCATCCTAACCCTCATCCTCACCCTCATCCCCATCCTCATCCCCACCCTCATCCCCATCCTCACCCTCATCCTCACCCTCATCCACACACTCATCCTCATCCCCATCCTCATCCTCACCCTCATCCTCATCCCCATCCTCACCCTCATCCTCACCCTCATCCTCACACTCACCCTCACCCTCATCCCCATCCTCACCCTCATCCCCATCCTCACCCTCATCCTCACCCTCATCCTCACACTCACCCTCACCCTCACCCTCATCCTCACCCTCATCCTCACCCTCATCCTCATCCCCATCCTAACCCTCATTCTCACCCTCACACTCACCCTCATCCTCACCCTCATCCTCACCCTCATCCTCACACTCATCCTCACCCTCATCCCCATCCTCACCCTCACCCTCATCCCCATCCTCACCCTCACCCTCATCCTCATCCTCATCCCCATCCTCATCCCCATCCCCATCCTCATCCTCACACTCATCCCCATCCTCATCCCCATCCTCATCCCCATCCTCATCCTCACCCTCACCCTCATCCCCATCCCCATCCTCATCCTCATCCCCATCTTCACCCTCACCCTCACCCTCACCCTCATCCCCATCCTCATCCTCATCCCCATCCCCATCCCCATCCTCATCCCCATCCCCATCCTCACCCTCACCCTCATCCCCATCCCCATCCCCATCCTCACCCTCACCCTCATCCTCATCCTCACACTCACCCTCACCCTCACCCTCATCCTCATCCTCACACTCACCCTCATCCTAACCCTCATCCTCATCCTCACACTCGTTCCTGCTGTCTTTCAAGAAAACTCGAGATATCGACGGGGAAGCTTGCGAGATTTGCGGATGGATGTTCTGTGGTACAGGTGAGGTTTAATCCTCCACACTTCAGCAGCTGTGCAGTGTTTATTGCATTAGATCCAAAAATAGATGAGTTTCCAAATAGATTAAAAAAAAAATATTGCTTTTTATTTTTCATATTTATTCAGTCTCTTCATTTTTAGAGGATTCGATATCCGATATGTTTTTCCCAATATCCGATTTGCCATTTTTTTGCTCGGTATCGGATCAGTGCCCTCTCTAGATGATACAATATTGATTTTATTATAAATGATGTTAGGATATGCTTTTGTGAGATAATAATCTGAGATAAAAATAATTACCATCTGGGTTGAAGGTAGCTGATTTAATGTTCAGTTTTTATACCGACTCTTTAGAGTTTTTTCCAAAATGTGTTATTTTGATCCTTTTCAGTGTTTAATAATGAATAAATTTAGATAAAAATAGATCAGAACTGTTGCTCTTCATTCAGTCTGTCATGTGTTTTGCTCCTGGTGGATTATTTTCAGCTGGGAGAGACGTCAGTGATGGTCACCGCCGTCAGCAAGACCAAACCCTCTCCATCACAGTTCATGCCCCTGGTGGTGAGTTCTGTTATCTCACCCCCGTGTGTATGTGATGAACATTTTTAATTTACATGTTGACCTGTTGATTTGATGCTCGCAGGTGGATTACAGACAGAAAGCAGCAGCCGCTGGACGAATCCCCACCAACTACCTGCGGAGAGAAATGGGCAGCAGCGACTCGGAGATCCTCACCAGCAGACTGATAGGTGCGTTACACACACAGGAGCTGCGACAAAACACTCACATGCTAGAGAGTACTTTTAAAAAAGGATTTTACTAAAGTGTAAGAAGTGGAAATATTAAAAGTAATATTTCTGAATGTGATAAAAAAAACAATCTTTTTTCCTCTAAAGACTTTTTTTGGGTTCCTCGTTTTTATTTAGAATTTATTCTGTTCTCTCCAGCATTTTTTTTTTTTGTTGTTGTTGTTTTCAGGTATGTTTCATCCGCTCTTTGGTTGCATCTTCTTGGTTATTTATTTATTTATTTATTTATTTATTCATTCATTCATTCATTCATTCATCCAGACTTTGGTTGTGTCTTTGTGGTGGTGTTTTTTTTTCATCCACTCTTTAATTGCCTCTTTGGGGAAGTTGTGTGTTTGTTTTGTGTTTGTTTTTTTCAGTTGTTCTTCATCCACTCTTTGGTTTCTTCTTTGTGGTTTTTGTTTGTTTGTTTGTTTGTTTTCTCAATGATTCTTCATCCACTCTTTGCTTGCATCTTTGTGTTGTTTTTTGTTTTTTTTTCTATTATTTTTAATAATTATTATAATAATTAATTATTATTTTTCTTTGCGTGTTTTTTTGTTGTTGTTGTTGTTGACTCTCCCTCTCCCTCTCTCTCTCTCTCTCGCTCTCGCTCTCTTTAATTCCAAGTGATGCCTTTCTTACTCTCTAACTCTTGCTCTCTAAACGCTCTGATCTTTTTTACACACTCTGTGAAGAACAGTATTTTCTGCTTTAGGTCGTGTGAGACCTGTTTTCCTGATTCCCTTTGACTCTTAACAAATAAAACTTCCTTCTCCTCGAGAGTGAGAACTTTTGTAGCAGATTAGTAAAGATTATCTATAGTCTGTTGGGGGGTACAAACTTTTGAGCTGGTTAATAAACAGAATTGCTCATTACTCAGTGATTTACTGTAATATTTAGGCTGTATATAATGGAGATACATTTTTAAATTTCGTTTTCATAAATGCTTAAAATCAGTTTATTTTGTTTCTGTCCCTGTTTCTGTTCAGACCGTTCCATCAGGCCGCTGTTTCCTGCTGGATATTTCTACGACACACAGGTACGGCTCTCCTGCTTTAGCTGTTCACGCTAGTTCACGCTAGTTCACGCTAGTTTACGCTAGTTTATGCTAACACAGCTGTGACTGAATCTCGTTTCTTGTCTTCGTGAAGGTTCTGTGCAACATTTTAGCTGTCGACGGCGTAAACGTTCCTGATGTCCTCGCCATCAATGGAGGTGCAGACGCTTCTTCTGATTCTGACATTTTTATTTATTTTTTCAAATGTGTAATCGAAACTCAGAGACAGTGTGATGCATTATAATAATTAATAAAGTTGATTTTAAATGAACTAAACCCAAAAACAGGACGTTATGTGCACTTATGGATTAATATGTGCACATGGAAATCAGAGTAAACAAAAAAAAATCACATTCAAATACTTTTTTTTAAAAAAAGATAGATGCAGAAATATTATGTTCTAAAAGTTTCACTATTCGTCACTTATTTTATTTTAATTAATTAAATTGTTTTATTTTATATTTCAGTATTTCAACAATTTCCGTTCATTTGTTTGCTCATTTTCATTTTATTTCGTTAGTTACTTATTTTTATTTTATTTATTTATTTATTTATTATTTTATCCATTCATTCATTTATTTAAATATTTTTCATTCATTTTCATTTCATTTTAGTAATTTACTGTTATTTTCACTTATTTATTTATATTGTGTTTTACATTGAGCTTTTGAAAGCTGTCTGGAGTTTTATTTACGTTTAAAGATTTCTTCATTTAAAGGAATATAAACTTATACTGTGCAGGAATGTGAAAGAAAATACAGTTTTCTCTTAAATTAAAATTGTAATTAATAGTGAAAAATTTTGATTTAATTACAAATTAAATAATTCAATTCAACAAATATTATTTTATATTTAATTTCAAAATAAAAACAAAAAATTGTTAAAAGTTATTCAAACCATTTTCCCCCTGAACTTGCCAGTCTGAATATTATTATTTTACACACAGAACATACATGATTATTTAACTCTAACTCTAACTCCAGATACATTCTCTACATCATGACCTACAATCTTCTGGTTTTAATGGTACTTGTAAAGTGGAACTGTAACCTCTTGTTCCTGTTTCCTCTCAGCATCTGCTGCTCTTGCCGTCTCCGATATTCCCTGGAACGGACCTGTTGGTGAGCCGATAGTTCTGTTTGGGTGATTATGCTGTGTGTGTGTGTGTGTGTGTGTGTGTTTAAGTTTGTTTTGGTGCTGATCTCGTCGCAGGTGCTGTGCGTATCGGCCTGATCGACGGAGAGTTTGTCGTGAACCCGACCCGGAAGGAGATGAGCTCCAGCACGCTGAACCTGGTGGTTGCAGGAGCTCCTTCCAGCCAAGTGGGTGAGTGTGAACACGTTCAGGTTCCACTTCATTCTGCATGGAGCTTTATAGGAATCCAAGTGTGTCCTGATGGACCAGAAGGGGAAAGAGGACACGAGAGACAGGCTTCAGAGTTGGCAGTGCTGTCTTCGTATTTCATTTTCTTTTTTTCTCAGCACTTTGAATAAACACAAAACAATCACACACACACACACACACACACACAGCTTTTCCGTTGTCATCGGTCTGTTCGCTGTCAGCCTTCCTGGCCTTCGATCTCTCTCTTTTATGTGCTTTCAAGACACTGCAACACAAACATCCTATAAAATACACTTCGTTCTTACCCACACTCACAGGTGTAAACACTCACTCATTACCCGCTAGTTCTCTGTGATTCCTCCTCCCTTTAAATTCACCTTCAGTATTTGTTACATAGTGCAACTGGCTGTAACCAATCGGTCCTCTGTGTTAGCAGTGAGCTTACTCTGTGCCATATTTTTTCTTGTGTTTGCAGTGATGATGGAAGCCGCTGCTGAGAACGTCCTCCAGCAGGACTTCTGTCACGCCATTAAACTGGGAGTGAAACACACGCAGCAGATCATCCACGCCATCCAGCAGCTGGTCCGAGAGCACAAGGTGGTGAAGCGCACGCCCCAGAAACTCTTCACCGCGCCGCCCGAGATGGTGGAGTACACGCGCCAGTACGAGCTATAACCTGTCCTAAACACGATAAGAAATCATTCATTCTAATGTCATTTTATTAATTTTCACTTCGTTTTAGTTAATTTTATTCATTTGATTTCATTCAAGTCATTCATTCATTTTAATTTCATTTTTTTTTTTTTCTTCTTCATTTCATTTCAGTTCTTCATTCAATCAATGAACTAAACGATCAATTAAGTAATTATATAAGCATTAATTTTTATTTCACTCATTTAATTTCATTCATTTTATTTCATTGTGTTCATTCTGTTAACTTTTTTCAATTTTTTTCTTTTATTTGTTTATTCAATTGAGTTCATTTTGTTATGATATAAAAGATTTATAAAAAGGTTTTTGAAAGATTTCTTTATTTGAGAGAAAAAGCAAACTGGCTGAATAATTAATTAAAAAACATGATTTAATTTTAAAACAAAATAACTGTTTAAATACTATTAATTATTTTTTTCTTTTAAAGGTCACATTTTTGCTGTTTATTTATTTCTGTGTCCTAACATAAACACGATGGTAGATTAGGAAAATGTTTTCCAGTCATCACGTTATTATTATCATTATTATTCCCCATATCACCCATAACTGTGTTCCATAATTACAGCTGTAAGGTTTTGGAGTAAAGTTTTCTGTGTGCGTGTGTGTGTGTGTGTGCGTGTGTGTGTGTGTGCGCACGCAGGCTGGCTGGTGAGAAGATCTACGCTGTCTTTACAGACTTTTCACATGATAAGGTATTTATAGTGTTTATTATTGTTGTTTGTAGTGTTGATTATTGCTCTCTGACATGTTCCGCTCCGTCTGGACTCTGCAGATCTCCAGAGATGAAGCTGTGAACAAAATCCGACTCGACACAGAGGAGCAAGTTAAAGGTGGCTGCATTTTTTAACACAATGATATAAAGTTGCATAAATGTTTACAACAATGTCAGGAAGAAATGACGTCATTCTAAGCATCACGGCTGTCGAAAGAGCTGGATTGAAACTTGTGTGTGTGTTTTATGTTAATAAAACATATAGAAATGTATATATATATATATATATATATATATATATATATATATATATATATATATAGTAATTTAAAAATTGATAGAAACATTATCTCAGGTTTGTTTTGAGGTTGAAGTGATCACTCTGCACTTTGACCCTGGAAGCACTTATTTTAAAATAGCTAGAACCAGTGACATGAAATGCAAGGACAAAGTTATTAAATTATTTATATGATTAAAACCATATTTTATTGTGCAAATGCACATATTTGATAGTCCTCTTACTTTGTGTTCATTTGGGGGAAAAATGTACAGAATATTTAGGAATGTATGTGTGTGTGTATATATATATATATATATATATGCAAAATTAAAAGCATACAAAACCCAAAGGTTAAAGAATTGCTTTTTTTATTTTAGCCACGATCAAGCAAACGGTGCTGAGAAGAATGAAATAATATCGTATTTCTACCTCTTAATTCTTCATAGAGAAATTTCCTCAAGCCGAACCGTTCGAAGTGATCGAGTCCTTCAACGTGGTTTCGAAAGACATTTTCCGTAATCTGGTGCTGACTGAGTACAGAAGGTGACGTGTTTTTCTAATTCCAGTCGTATTTACCACGTGGTTACTGTAATATATTCAGATTATATAATGTCTCGGTGATGTTTCAGGTGTGACGGACGAGACTTAACGTCACTAAGAGACATTTCGTGTGAAGTAGACGTCTTTAAACCTCTGCACGGCTCTGCGCTCTTCCAGAGAGGACAAACACAGGTCAGATGGAGTACTGATAATAAAAACAGTAATATTTTCCTCTGTATTTTCTGATTATAATGATATTTCATTTTTTTAGGTGCTTTGCACTGTAACTTTCGACTCTATAGAATCCAGTGTGAAAACGGACGTCATTACCACGGCTCTGAGGTAAAACTGTCCGCAGATAGGAACTGAACCACATCGCAACATCACGATATCAAGCTTTTCAAGCCGCAGAAAATATAAGCTGCGCATTTGAATTTAGATCTGTTTATTCAAATTAAAAGGAAAAAATCAGTATATGCTCCATTGTGTGAGTCTCATTATATTATGGCTCTGCAAAATACTCATTTCTGATTGGTTTTAAGACCATAAAACACTTTTTCTGTGCCAAACACGTGATCTTCTATTGTTGTATATGGAAAAAAAAAACTTATTTGTTATTTGTAGCAGCTGTGTAATTTTTGGAATATTTATTTCCTGATTATTTATTTAATTTTGTGTCTAATAGTGAGATCAAAGACAAGAATTTCATGCTCCACTATGAGGTGAGTATTCATTACTTATTACTTTTTTTTTAAATAAATAAATTCATTTATTAAAAGAAGCAGCAAAATGGCTGTTTCAGTGACAGTTTGCGCTGGTGGGCGTGGCTGGTGATGTATTAAGAATGTACGATAATAAAAAACATCTAACAGAAATATTGCGGCCACGGAACGCTGAAAAGAGCTTGAGGTTAGAGCGTAAAGGTTTTGCCCAAACCTGCGTTTAAATGAATGAAATATTTACCGTGGGAAAGTTCGTTGTATTCAGAGCTGGGTTACGCAGCTGATCAAGTTGAGGTTGCCAGAATTTTCCTGATTACAAGCATCCAATAATATAACAAGAAAGACTCATACAGTGACTTATGAATGAGAAGAACTCATTATTAAACTTATATTATAATTGAACTAATTAATCACTGCAAATGTGGTTCACCAAAATGGTTTCCACACTCATTATTCAGTAGATTATAGAATAGCACTTGATCCAGCACATCCTCTTTTTATTGACAAACTAGAAGCCCCTAAAGGAATTTCTGTCTTTGTATTTTTCCGTCTCAGTTTCCTCCCTATGCGACGAATGAAATCGGGAAATTGGGAGGACTGAACAGACGAGAGCTCGGTCATGGTGAGTGACGGTGCGTCGTTACTGTTATATCCAGTGAGGTCCATTATTAACCGCTCTCTGAGCGCTTTACGTCTTTATTTCTTTGTGTTTCCGTGTTTAGGTGCTCTGGCTGAAAAAGCCCTGAGACCCGTCATTCCAAAAGACTTCCCCTTTACAATCCGAGTGACCTCCGAGGTGCTGGAGTCCAACGGTGTGTCTCCTGAGTATAACCTCCTTCATTCTCATCGTTACTGACGTTGACCTTGTTGCTGGCGTTGACCCCGTTAATGACGTTGACCTCGTTACTGGCGTTGACCCCGTTAATGACGTTGACCCCGTTACTGGCGTTGACCCCGTTACTGGCGTTGATCCTGTTAATGACGTTGATCCTGTTAATGATGTTGACCTCGTTATTGATGTTGACCTCGTTACTGGCGTTGATCCTGTTAATGACGTTGATCCTGTTAATGATGTTGACCTTGTTACTGATGTTGACCTTGTTACTGGCGTTGACCCCGTTAATGGCGTTGACCTCGTTAGTGATGTTGACCCCGTTAATGACGTTGAGCTTGTTACTGACGTTGACCTTGTTACTGGCGTTGGCCCCGTTAATGACGTTGACATCGTTACTGGCGTTGACATCGTTACTGGCGTTGACCCCGTTAATGATGTTGACCCCGTTAATGATGTTGACCCCGCTACTGGCGTTGACCCCGCTACTGGCGTTGACCTTGTTACTGGCGTTGACCTTGTTACTGGCGTTGACCCCGCTACTGGCGTTGACCTTGTTACTGGCGTTGACCTTGTTACTGGCGTTGACCTCTTTGCTGGCGTTGACCTCTTTGCTGGCGTTGCCGTTGTGATTGGTGTATTCAGTGAGCTGTGTTGTCACTTCCTGTGTGTGTATTGTGTAGGCTCGTCATCCATGGCATCGGCGTGTGGAGGCAGTCTGGCTTTAATGGACGCCGGTGAGGTTTTTCTTTCTTTCTTTCTTTCTT
Organism: Pangasianodon hypophthalmus; assembly: GCF_027358585.1. Lineage (NCBI taxonomy): Eukaryota > Metazoa > Chordata > Actinopteri > Siluriformes > Pangasiidae > Pangasianodon > Pangasianodon hypophthalmus. Next base: position 3,030,821 of record NC_069737.1, on the reverse strand, counting down.
TCTTTCTTTGTCTTTGTTGCGTTTTTATATTTTTGCTGTCATTTTTCTTTTTTTCCTTCATTTCTATGTGTGTTTTTGGGGTTTTTTGGGGGTTTTTTCTGTGTGTTTTCCCATTTTTGTTTTTCTGTATTTTTGTTGTTCTTTTTGTAAACTTTGTAATTCTTTTTATGTTGTTTTTTTTTTCTTGTTTTCTGTTTTTCTGTCTTCTTTGTGTGTTCTGTTTCGTTCTGCTTCCACGCGTTGGACTTGTGGGATGTTATTGAGTCGTGATGACGCGACGTGATGTGACGTGATGTGACGTGACGTGACGTGACGAGATCACGTGTTGATCAGCAGTTTGTGTTCTCAGGTGTGCCGATATCCTCAGCGGTGGCCGGAGTGGCTGTGGGTCTCATTTCCAAACCAAACCCTGAGAAACTCTCCGAAATCCACGACTACAGATTACTAACCGATATTTTAGTAAGTCTGTTAACACCACACTCACATACACAACTGCTTATCTGTTCTTTTCTCTCTCTCTCTTTCTCTTTCTCTCGTTCTTTCACTATTTTGTTTTGTCTGTTTCTAAATTTCATTCTTTCTTTTTCTTTACCTTTTTCTTTTGTGTATTTTTTTACTTTTAGTTTTTTTGAGGGTGTTTTTGGTCATTTTTATGGCTTTCTTTCTTTCTTTGTCTGTAATGTCTCCTTATCTTTGTATTCCTCTTTCTGTTCTTTTATTTATCCCTTTCCTTTTCTTTTTCGTTTTTTTGTCAGTTGTTTTTAAATTTTACTTATTTTTTCCTTTTTTGTTTGTACATTATTCTATTTTTCTTTCTTTGTCTTTTATTTGCTTGCTTTCTTTCTTTCTTTCTTTCTTTTTCTGCGTATTAATGCTATAGTCAAATGCACAAATGTTTTGTATTTAATGTGCTTTTTTTTTTTTATTTCTTCTTCTTTATTTTTCTTTTAAAATTTTTTTATTTGTGTTTTATAATCGCAGGGGATTGAGGACTATAATGGAGATATGGACTTTAAAATGGCCGGAACAAGCAAAGGCATCACTGCGTTACAGGTACTACAGAGAACCCTGACTATAGAGAACCCCGACTACAGAGAACCCTGACTATAGAGAACCCTGACTATAGAGAACCCCGACTATAGAGAACCCCGACTACAGAGAACCCTGACTATAGAGAACCCCGACTACAGAGAACCCCGACTATAGAGAACCCCGACTATAGAGAACCCCGACTACAGAGAACCCCGACTACAGAGAACCCCGACTATAGAGAACCCCGACTACAGAGAACCCTGACTACAGAGAACCCCGACTACAGAGAACCCCGACTACAGAGAACCCTGATCTGTGATTAGAACCATTTCACATGTGTGTGTTGATGTGTTAGTGTGTTAGTGTGTTAATGTGTGCGTGTGTTTTCTCTCAGGCTGATATTAAGATCTCAGGACTTCCTCTGAAAATTGTAATGGAGGCCATCCAGCAGGCGACAGGTGACCACCACATCACACACATCGCGCTCACATACACACAAGTTACACGCGTCTCACACACGTCTCACACACACACTGCACACACACATCTCGTGCACACGTCTCACACACCGGTGTCACACACATCTCACACACACATCTCACGTCTCACACATGTCTCTCACACACATCTCGTGCAGGCACACACGTCTCGCACACACACACACACACACTGCACACACACGTCTCACACACACATCACACACGTGTTTCTAACACACACACGCGGAGTCTCTGCACAGTCTCACTCGCTCCTCTCTGTTTCAGTGGCTAAGAGAGAGATTTTAGGCATCATGAATAAAACCATTTCGAAGCCCAGAGGCTCGAGGAAGGAGAACGGCCCTGTTGTTGGTAGGAAGACATACGGATTTAGACACATAGTGGTTGTGTGTGTTTTTCTTTTTTCATTTCCTGTTTGTACTTTTCACTACTTTTTTCTTACAATGTGAAATGTGTTTACTGTCTGAAGAAAACGTTCGTGTGCCGATTTCCAGAAGAGCTCGATTTGTTGGTCCTGGAGGATACAACCTCCGCCGACTACAGGCGCAGACAGGTGCCACGTAACACACACACACACACACACACACACACACACACACATACATTTATGTGTATTTCTTCCTTTTTCTTGCATGTTTTGTTTTTTTCTTTTCTGTTTTTTTTTTTTTTTTTTTCATTTTTATATTTTGCATTTTCTCTTCCATTTTCCTTTTTTCCAGATTCACTCCTTTCCTTCTTTTATTCTTAATGTTTTTGTTATTTGTTCTGAATTGTCTGTCATTTTTGTGTGTCTGTCTATCCTTTTCTTTCTTTCCATTTTTATTTCTGTCCATTTTCTTCCTTCTTCATGTTTTCGTTCTTTCTTTACTATTTTTCTTTCTATAATTTCTTTCTTTTCTCTATTTCTGTTTTTTTTTCTTTCTATATATGTTTGATTAATTTTCTTTTTTCTTATTTTTTTTCTGTAAGTTCGCTACTTTCTTTCTTTCCTTTTATCTACATGTATTTGTTGATTTCTCTCAATTATGTTTCTGTCTTTTTTGTCTGTATGTCTGTCTGTCACTCTCTTTTTCTTTCTTTCTTTAGTTTTTGCTGCTTTTTCTGTATTCTTTCTGTCTTTTTGTCATCTTTTCTGTCTTTCTGCCCATCTTTGTAATCTTTTTTGTCTTTTTACACCTTCTTTATGTCTGTCTTTGTGTTCCTGTTGTTTTTTCTGTGTATCTTTGGTGTGTTGTTCCTGTCCGCACTGAAAGCTGATTATTGTTCTGAATGATTCGGAGCTGATGACATCCTGCAGATTATTAACTCCAGTTCCTTTACATTTCTTTTCTTTTCTCCTCCATGATCCTGGCTGTGTTTTCTTTCAGGCGTGACTATAAGCCAGGTGGACGAGGAGACGTTCTCGGTGTTCGCTCCGACTCCACACGCCATGCACGAAGCTCAGGAGTTCATCACCGACATCTGCAAAGACGACGTGCGTTCCATCGCCTGCTTTTGTAACTTTATATGATCACTATTTGTGGATGAAAAAAGACATGATTTTAAAAATAAGTGTTTTTTTGTTTTGTTTTGTTTTACAGCAAGAACAGCAGCTGGAATTCGGGGCCGTGTACACAGCAACCATCACAGAAGTCAGGTAACGTGTGTGAACACCGCCATGGCTTTCTTAGCTGCGTTTATTTTTTCTGATGATTGTTGGTGTGTGTTTGTGATATTTGTACAGAGACAGTGGTGTAATGGTGAAGCTTTATCCCAACATGAGTGCTGTGCTACTACACAACTCGCAGCTCGATCATAAACGGGTAAGATCGTCCTCGAAGAAAAAAAGAGACAACCTGTTTACTCCACATACACTTATAAATAAAAATTCCAGACCACTCACTACAGATCGCTCTCGTCAGGCGATAAGACCTTCCTTTTTTCTTTTCATTGCTTTTTAATTTCTCAATTTTAAGTTCGTCAGACATTTCCCTGCTCACTGCTGTGATGGTTCGGAGTAACGTTAGCGTTAGCAAAAAGGCGTCTCGCGATCTGATTGGCTAGAGCAGACCCAGTGGGAAAAAAAACATTTACTTATGGATTGAACTCATTTTAAATTTGTGGATATTGTTTGATTTTTGTGGAGCTCGTGTTATTTATTTGCAGATCATGCAACAAAAAATGTCACCATAAAACTATATCACAAAAAGCACACAGAGACCTGAAACTAGGCCGAAAAGTTCAGGCATTTTGAACAGGGAGACGCATTTTTCTTCTTTTTCTGACCGTGAAACAAGTTCACCGTGGTGCGCACGCATTTCTGATTTGTTATATCTGTAATACGGCTTTTTATCTTCGCCTGGTCTGGACATTATCTGCTCCATATTCCTTACAAAACTTGCACTTGCCCTTTGTTTGCCAGAGCCAATATTTGCAGAAATTAGAATTAGATTTAGTTTATTTAAATTTATTTCCTTTAAAGCATAATCTGAGCGGCCTGTTTCTAAACTAGCCCAAAAAAAAACTGAAACTAGCCCTGTTTGTTGCTTTTATATGTATATGTATTTATTTTTTCTTTGTTTTGTCTTTGTATCTCTGTCATTCTTTTCTTTCTTGCTGTCATATATATATATTATATATATATTTTATATATATAAAAAAACTTCTGAAAACCTCCAAAAACTCCAAACATACTTATAATCAGGGTTGCCAGGTCTCAGCAAAAAAAAAACGAAACTAGCCCAGAAAGTTTGTGTCTTAGAAAAGGAAGGCTCTTTTTTTTTTTTTTTTTTTTTTTTTTTTTTTTTAAATCTTTTTCTTTTTGAGTCTTTGAGTGGGAAACAACTTCACTGTTTTGCACACACATTTCTGATTTTCCATTTTTCACTCCATAATCCTTTAAAACACAATCTGAGCAGCCTATATTTAAACTTTCCCAAAAAACCCACCCACAATCTTTTTCCAGAACTGGCAACCTGATTATAATGAAAGTCTAAGGGCAGTTGTTTACTCGAAGTTGTTTGGAAGTGACGCGTTAAATCTGCATAATTAGTCTTTTCGGAGATGGAACTACTTTTTCAGAGGGAGGAATCTATAGAATGAATGTCAGAGTGTGTATTTTGGAGACGCAAACTGAAATGGAAAATGTTCTTCACCATCTTGTTTTTCTAGATCAAACATCCCAGTGCTCTCGGACTGGAGGTCGGCCAGCAGATCCAGGTGTGTACTGCGTCTCAAATACCCGAAACAGAAATGTCTGGTTGAGATGTTGAATATTTAACGGAATAGCTTGTCATATGTAGCGAATTGCTACTGCAATAAAACTGTCGATGAGCCGCACATTCCCTCAGAGATGTTGTATGATTATACTTCTTATACAAGGATTGATTTATACTATGCATGGAAGCATGTTTGCATGTCTGCGTTGCGATACAGAGAGGGGGTTTATGGGTAAGTGTGGAGCACAAAGACTCACTGATGCTCTCGCTTGCTGATTGGTTGGCAGGAGGTTTTTTTTTAGTTGCCTGCCCAGAAACATTGTGAGAGATGTTGCGACTCTTCTTCCGTAGACTTTATCAAGGATTTCAGAGTAATATTGTTCCAAATACAGCTCAAGTGTCAACAATAAAGTGTAAACAGTAAGATTTTCTTCTATTGTGTCCAGTCCTTTCCGTCTTCTCTAACCTGGAGACGTGCTCATAATGTAATAGCGGAAAAACACTTTCTAAAAATCACGCTGTGAGTTTCTCAGACTTTGATACAATGCTACCACTCTCGCCCTGGACAGCTATAAACTAACAGTAGATCAGGTTATATTTTTGTGTTATAATCACATCTCTGTGGAAAAACAATGTCATTTGTCTATGTAAATTTAGTAGCTGGTGAAACCAAAGATTTGGCTCTTTCTCCTGTATGTGGCAGGTGAAATATTTCGGACGCGACCCCACGGATGGCAGGATGAGGCTGTCGCGTAAAGTGCTCCAGTCTCCCGCAGCCACGGTGGTGAAGACGCTGAGCGAGAGGCAGAGCATCACGATGGGAACAGCAGACGGATAGACGACATTTTCCTCCTGACCTCTCTTCGTTAATGTGCTTTGGACTGAGATTATTTACGTATCAGCCTCTCGAGTCGATCTGGATTCATGAAGAAAGGAGTTTCACTGCGTCACCTTTTAGCGTTTAACAGATTCTGAGTGTGAGCTGATGATTTTACGCCAGATGATGTGTTATGGATATTCACATAATCCAGGGTTTAGGCTAGGAAGCAGGAGCGGGGAAACTGATGCTTTGCTGCAGGTGATTTGTTGAGATGCGCACTGTTTTTAACAAAAAAAAAAATTATAAAAACAGTGTTAATGAAGTGAAATGGTATGTTACGGACTTCTGGTTATAACCAAATAACATGAGCTGAGGAAAAGGACAGAGTGGTTTGTATGTATAATTACAATGATTGTGTTTAGTGTTTTCTGCTTCACAACCAGTCTGAGTTACAGGATTATTAGGCTTGTTATTACAATTCAATTCAATTTCAGAAATTTTGGCACCCATCAAGAGAGTAGGATTTAAAAAAAAAAAGGATATTTAAAATTAAACACATTTTCCACAAACAATTGGAGAAACTATTTTCCTATCCAGTAAATAGTTTACATTCCAGATACATAAGAACTGCTTTTCAGAAGATTTAATTTCTCTCAAAAAATTGTGTGGCAAAAATATTGGCACCCCTGTATGTATATAATACATGTGTAATAACTGTTTATTGCTCTCAGTCACCAGAAAATGTTGTTGTCTTTGATAGAATATGATGTTTCACACTCATACCATCTTGTCATCTTCTAGTACCATGAGAAAAACAAGAGATGGATGGTTGTTGACTTGCACAAGTAAGATAATGTATATTAATATATATTTAAAGGGGTTAAAATGATGATATTAGGTAGAAATGGTTGGAAGTTTTACAGGAAGGTGTGGTGTTTTAACACTGTGGTCTCATTGCTCGGTTGAGAAACAGTCCCAAACTGAACATTTCCAGCAAACAGCAAGTGTTGTGGTGACCCACAAGTCAGAAGTGTGTAATAAAATGTTTAACACAGGGTTTAAAACCTCAACAACACTTCAGCACCTGATACAATCTTCTCAGCAACACAGCGTTCAGGGGGTTTTAGTGTGTAACTTCAACTTGTGTCAAAATAAACAACATTTTTTGGAAACTTGGAGTAATAAGTAGTTTTAGAGTTGAGAGGGGCCATTGGTGGTCTATTTCCATTAACAAATGTGGTTGAGGAGAGGCTGAAACATGATTTAATTCAAGAAAACTCTTGTCAAAGTTCCTTTCCATAAATACATTTTCGCTGGTTTGTCAGTTGCAGAGCTCTGACCAAAGTCTGAAGAACACCCGGAAGAGCGCCGGTGACGTCAGAGAATGCGATGTGATTGGCTTAGAACGAGACACGTGATTGAAGAGAACCGTTACGTTTTATGTTCGGTTCCAAAAGTTTAGGAGTCGACTCTGATTCTGATTCCCGCTGTTGTGAATCAATGGAGTCGATTCCACACAACGCTGTCTCGATTCCGAAAACTAAACCACAGCACAGGGTTTTGTAAAAATAAATAGTGCAAAACGACATTGCATGTGTGATTCCCAAGGTGTGATCAGTCAAGTTTTTACATTTTACAGTTTGTACATCACTTGAATTTGTTTAGTGTAAGATAATGCTAGCTAAATCAACTCTTTAGACTTGGCGACATCTTGTCATGAATTTTACATTTCCAAAAGTAAAACTGAATATCTTTGTTAGTTGTAGTAGCTGCTTCATTCTCACATCACAGTGAAACAAGTGAAATCGACTCCCCAAGCTTCGGAGTCGACTCATATTTCTCAACGCCTGTGTCGTTGAATCGACTGATTTTGGAATCGACTCACAGCCCTATCTTTCTCACAAGGCTTTTCAGACGTGACTACAAAATGGCGGACATTTAAAATAGTGCACTAGATAGTGAATGGGGTGTGGTTTCGGACATAGCCGCGGCTCGCGCTCTATTAAGCGTTCTAGTGTCCTAACGAGAGCGCGTAGGTGCTGCGTAGACTCCTCCCAAACTGCGGCTAGCTAGGCGCCCTAGTGAGTGCATGAGCCTGTGAATTGGAACACAGCCATAAATAGGGTTTACAAGATGGCGGCCGTTGTGTTGGAGTGATAATAGCGAAAAACGACACTCGGGTAGTTTTTGTATTAAAAAAAAAAGCGTACATGTTGGATAACGTTAAGCACTTAGTTGTGTTTTTTAGCGCTTTTAAGTGGTCCTGTGTACCTGGTAGGCATTTGTAGTTAGCCAGTAACATGTGGTTATTAAGTGTGAAGTGTGAAAGTAGGGGTTGAGGAAAAAGAGACACATTTCGGGGAGGATTTTTGGGGGGTTTGTGATTCAGAAATAAAGCATGTCGGATACGCGGCGGCGTGTGAAGGTCTACACGCTGAACGAGGAGCGACAATGGGACGACCAGGGAACCGGACACGTTTCATCCGCCTATGTGGATCGGTTAAACGGCATAGCGCTGCTGGTGCGGGCCGAGGCGGACGGTAAGCCTCCGAGAGCTGGCCTATGCTAAGCTAGGCTAGGCTAAGCTAAGTTGATCCTCGAGTCAGGAAACTGTGCTAGCTTCATCACCAGAGTTATTCCTCTTACTGTTTTGAATCGCAGTTAATATTAATAAACAACCAGAAAACGGAATTGAAATTTAAAAAATGATAGTGAATAGCTAATATTCTTCAAAACAAGCATTTTACAAGCAACACGTAGCATGCTAGCTAAGCTAAGCTAACTGTTATACGCCAGGACCTGATTATAATTATATATTACATCTGGACAGCTTTGTTACTTTACCAAGAAACTGCTATAAATAAAATAAAACACTAAAGAATTGTACATAAAGCTTCAACATGCTTGTTTACTCCTGCAGTTAAATGTTAAATTAATCTTTAATGTAGCTAATATAAATATTTACATTAATTCAGATTTAATCATTTTTAGTGCCAAACTCAGTTTATTAGACTTTATTAAGTTCTGTGTGTGATTTAAGTTCCTTTTTGTGCATGAAAGTGTAAATTTATCAATTAAAATTACTAAAAAAAAGTGTGATATTCAGTTGTGAGTGTGTGTGTGTGTGTGTGAGAGAGAGAGAGAGAGAGAGAGAGAGAAAAAAAAGTCAAATAGTTATTCATGGTGAAACTTTATTTGCATTTATAACTTTTGTTTTTTTTTTCTAAAGTATTTTTTACAAAGTGTAAAGAATCTTATTTTGTAAAGTTCTGAGATATAATGAGCCGTGTGATGGGATTGTGCTTCTGTGAGGTGAAATAAAGGAGAGAAATTCAACAAAAATGTTTGTCTATTATGAGCGAAAAAAAAAAAAAAAAAAAAAACTCAGTTCAACACTAAATTGTAAATAATTTTTTATTTTTCTAACTCTTATTTTATACGGCTTTTAGCTTATCTAAGACTCTGACTATCGTTACACAAATGTATTGGAGTTTACAAATACATGATTTATAGGAATTTCTGTTATTTTTTTATCCCGTTCAGACTACTTCACAATTTCCATATGATGCTTTTTATTGTTTTTGTTTTAAAATGTAAAAAGAAATCCCACAGATCTTACACTCTGATCCTGTAACGCACCATAACCGAGTTATTTTAATCGTAAACGCAGGCTGTCGTGAGTTGACGATGATTAATTACGAAATTAAAAGTTACATATATAATGAACTAGAAGTGCGTTGTGCTTCAGTAAACGTCTCTTACAAATATTATTACTAATGAAACTTTTATTTATCAGCCGTCTTTTCTGACTGAAAACTAAACTAACCTGAGAAACATGTGGTTTAATTTTAGGTTCCTTCTTGCACTTTTTAGCTTTAAATCTGAATAAAGTTGCTGTTCATCTCAAGTTTGTAATTCTAACCGTTCTTTCTTCTGTTCGTCTTCCTCAGGCTCGCTCTTACTGGAGTCCAAAATCAACCCGAACACTGCGTATCAGAAACAGCAAGTGAGTCGCTCCGCTCGTGTCTGGAGTTCACTCGTATATTTTCTGCTTGGGTTTTGCGTGTTTAGTTTGTTCTCATATTTCTGATTCGTGCTCTTTCTCTGATTTTTTTTTTTTTTTTTTTTTTTTTTTTTTTTTTTTTTTATACTTTAGGACACACTTATTGTTTGGTCCGAGGCGGAAAATTATGACCTGGCTCTGAGTTTCCAGGAAAAGGCCGGCTGCGATGAGATCTGGGAGAAGATCTGTCAGGTAAAAGGTTTCACAGCTTCACAGCTTCACCGCTGCCGTGTCAAAGATCAGCAAAAATTAGTCTGTGAAACGGAAATCAGCATTTTTGCGAAGTTTTACGATGTGATAGACGATACAGTACATTGCGATATGTAACTGCCGGCTAAACAGTGGTGTTGCTTTCTCCTTCTTCTTCTTCTTCTTCTTCTTTCTTTCTTTCTTTCTTTATTTATTTATTTAGTAAATGTGGAAAAAATCAGTTTAATGAAGCTTTAATGCTGACAAAACTCAACACTATCTATCTCTAAAATCCACTGCTTCCAATCAGAGTTTATAAAAAGTTATAAAAAGAAGATATTTCAATAAGCATGATATCTCAGTATCGTAATTTATCACGATATCGATATTATATCGTAATATTGCCCAGCGCTGCGTACAGGAATCATCACTGAACACTCCACATGTTCTCCTGACGTTCTCCGGCTCTGCGCTACACATTGTTACTATAACGACCGCCGAACACATCAGATCTGCTCACTCAAACATGGACACATTGCAAAAAAAAATGTTTTTTTTCACTGTTCAGGTTCAGGGCAAGGATCCGTCTGTAGAGATCACGCAGGATCCCATCGACGAGTCGGAGGAGGAGCGCTTTGAGGAGATTCCTGAGACGAGCCACGCGGTGGAGCTTCCCGCCTGCGAGCTCCCGCGCCTGGAGGAGATCGCCGACCTGGTGACCTCTGTCCTGTCCTCCCCGATCCGCAGGGAGAAGCTGGCGCTGGCGCTGGTGAGCGACGGCTACATGCAGAGGCTGCTGCAGCTCTTCAGGACGTGCGAGGAGCTGGGCGAGCACGAAGGTCTGCGCCACCTCTACGAGATCGTACGCGGAGCGCTGTTCCTCAACAAAGCGGCGCTGTTCGAGGTCATGTTCTCGGACGAGTGCATCATGGACGTGGTGGGCTGCCTGGAGTACGACCCGGCGCTCGTCCAGCCCAGGAGGCACCGCGACTTCCTCACCAACACGGCTCGCTTCAAGGAGGTGATCCCCATCACAGACTCGGAGCTCAGGCAGAAGATCCACCAGACCTACCGCGTGCAGTACATCCAGGACATCATCCTGCCCACACCCTCCGTCTTCGAGGAGAACTTCCTCTCCACGCTCACATCCTTCATCTTCTTCAACAAGGTGGAGATCGTCAGCATGCTGCAGGTGAGCCGTCTCACTCGCGCGAGGCGTCGACCACGGGGTTTTTCCCTTATTTATTTATTTACTTACTTACTTACTTATTTTTGTTTGTTTGTTTCGGAGGTTCAATGAAGTTCACATTTTATATTATTCAAAAAACTCGATTTTTTTCCCCCCGTTAGTGCGATGTTTTATTAGTGTATTTTTTATTATTATTATTATTTTATTAGAATATTAGTGTACATTATCATTATGGTAGAATTTTTTTTTAAAGTGCCAACATATTGTGAATAACGTGGTTTTTAAAGTCAATTTTATAATAAATAACAGACATAAAATCACACAATCTCACAAAAATAATAAAGTCACAGAGACATCACTTCTGATGACGATATTTTATCTGTAAAGATTAAAATGGAGGCAAAATGAAATGTTTGGCAGAAAATACAGGCAGTAGCTGTTATTTATATTATCTGTATATTAGGAAAAATGTTATGAAAAAGTTCATAGAAAGTCTTGAAGGTTATTTTATTCACTGGAAATGGAAAGAAAGCTAAGAAAAAAAAATGATTAAAAAAAACTCCAGATATTTTCACTATTGGAAATTCTTATGAACAAAATCAAACTGTTCATATTTCTATTTCTGTCTGTATTTCTGAGTGCTCTCGACCTCTCAAGCAGTCATCTGTAACTTCCTGTTTTGCTGGGGTGAAACAGGAAGTTTCGGTCGAGGCGACAAGGCGGCCAAATTCCCTCACTCATTCTGTTTTTTTTTTTTTTTTTTTTTTTTTTAAATGATGCTGGACTTACGTACGCATTCGTTATGCGAAATATTATTATCGTGAACTCTTCAGAATGTTTTCCCATCCTGATAAAATCCGTCCCGTTTGGAAATTAGCGTTTATTAAGCATCAGGTTTGAATGGAAGTAAAAGATTTGAATGATAGTTTGGAAAAACATGGTGGAAAATACGAACGCGTGTCAATTGTAATAATTTCCGATGACGTTTGATGAGGTTTAGATAATTATCATGACTGAAAAATAAACATCAGAACAGACCTAGTGACCAGTTACGGCATAATTTGCTTTATTGTGTTATGCGGTATGTATTTATGATCTAAGATCATTGTTTTTTTTTTTTTGTTTGTTTGTTTTTTTTTTTTTTTTTTTTTGGTTGTTGTTGTTTTTGTTTTTCCCGTGATCGCTAGGAGGACGAGAAATTCCTGACCGAGGTGTTTGCTCAGCTCACAGATGAAGCCACGGAAGACGGGAAAAGGAGAGAGCTGGTAGGATTACGTTCATTTCCACTGAAACACACTCTGTCTGTGATCTCTGGTGTAACTGAAGAGTGTGTGTGTGTGTGTGTGTGTGTGTGTGTGTGTGTGTGTCTTCAGGTCAACTTCTTCAAAGAGTTCTGCGCTTTTTCACAAACGCTTCAACCGCAGAACAGAGACGCTTTTTTCAAGACGTTGGCGAATCTAGGAATTTTACCTGCGCTGGAAATTATTATGGTGAGTTGCTGATCACTCAGCGGTTGCTAGGCGCGAAGGGGGCGGAGTCTAAACATGGACATATTATTGGTTAATGTAATATTTCTGCTGCGAGTGCATTTGATTTATTTGACTTATTTATTTATTTATTTATTTAAAAGGGGATGGACGACCTGCAGGTGAGAGCCGCAGCCACGGATATCTTCTCCTACCTGGTCGAGTTCAGTCCATCCATGGTGCGAGAGTTTGTGATGCAGGAACCACAGCAGGCCGAAGACGACGTGAGTGCAAACGTGAAACGGCGCTTATAACGATTACGTATACGAATAGATATAGACGACAGATAATTAGGTTTTTCACAAACCAGTCACGTGACACGTCGAGCGGACGGGCGAGAAAAACAAACCTGGACGGTAACGTGCTGGTGAAAATAGCTTCTACAGTGAAGATAAACAACCTCACCATCACCAGAGCTGTACAGATCTTCGCTTCTGATGATGATGAATCTAATCTACAGCGTGAACTAGGCTAGTTAGCCGATACTAGCTAGGACTGGTGTTGAGTGTTGCTATGGTTACACTTGGTGCGTCACGTCGGCTGCTTTTCTTTCCAAAGTGTGAAAGCACCTTTAGTCTAGATAAAAACACAATAGCCGTATTACAACTGTATTAAAACTGGTTAAAATATAACCGGGTCTAAACTATGAGACAGAAAGTGATTTTTAAAAAATATATAAATAAAATAATATATATAAAAATAAAAAATTCAGCTGTAACAGAGTGCTGGGAGTGTTCAGCAGATCAGGAAGATACAAACAGCTTCATCTTTTTTGTTGTTGTCTGAAAGTTCAGCAAGCACAGCTGTTTTACTTCCGTGTGTGTGTGTGTGTGTGTGTGTGTGTGTGTGTGTGTGTTCAGGATGTTCTGCTGATAAACCTGGTGATAAAGCAGATGATCTGCGACTCGGACCCTGAGCTGGGCGGAGCCGTGCAGCTCATGGGGCTCCTCCGTACCCTCATCGACCCCGAGAACATGCTGGCTCCCACCAACGTCAGTTCCTCTCTCACCTCTCGTCTCCATGGAGACCAATATTTACCCATAATTCTGCACATGATTTTGTAAAATAAGGCCGATTTCCTGTTTTGTACCTTGTAGAAAACGGAGAAGACGGAGTTCCTCAGCTTTTTCTACAAGTACTGCATGCATGTTCTCACCGCGCCGCTGCTGGCCAACACGGCAGAGGAGAGAAAAGGTGAGCGCTGCCAGGGTCTGTCCGTGTTTTTTTATCTGTAATGTGTTTGTATTGTACTAAAATACCATTTACTTTCTTTGATTTTTAGTAATGTTCATTACTGAATGCAAATACTTGGCATAAAAATGTAAAAACTGAAATAAATACCAGCATTTTCACTGCAAATAGAGTTTTTCAGACTTAAGCTTTATCATCTTGCAAAGTTTTACTGTCCTTTTTAATCATTTAAACTAAATGATTAAAAAGGACAGTAAAACTTTGCAAGATGATAAAGCTTAAGTCTGAAATGTGTATTTATTAGTCTGTGTTCACTTTAATGACATATGAAGTCACAATTAGGAATGAAAAGCACGTTAATGCTGCCACATTGTGGTGGAAGATAGACTGATAAAAATAAAACTCTGATAAACATTTACGAACCAGTAGAGTTTTTCGAAATTCGCATTTCTACACTATACAGTTTCTATCGTTTTATACGATATTAAGAGCCTTGGGTACTTTGCCTGGTTTGTGGAAAAACACAAAACTTTTTTTTTTTATTTTATAAAGTTATTCTCTTTTCATTTCTGTTAATTATTTTAATGTCTTAAAATTTAAAAATGCCTGTAATGCCCTAGAATTTGATTCAAGCAGCTTATAGATCAGACTTTAGTCCGAAAGTCTTTTCAGTCATTTTTAAACCGCAATTTTATATTTATACATAACGTAAACTTTAAGGAAACTTATCTCCTTTTAATGTTTGCGTTTTATTCCCCTTTTATTGCTTTATGATATCTAAATGAAATGAAGCGTATTTTTGTCTCATACAGTTATTAAAAGTGATCATTTTCACATCAGAACAAAATATTCAGTCTTAAAGGAGTAAACATTATCCAGTAGATATGGATTTATAAAAATCGAGATGTATTGGTAATAAATTTCTTTCCTCTTGTTAAACAGATTTACCAGAAGGATCTACGAAAGTAAAGCCCGTTTGTCCAGGTAAACACAGCACGTTATATCACCATGGCGAACTCGTTGCTTTCTATAGTTTTGCTTTAAATTCGTCCTCTTTTCCACTGCAGATAATTTCCAGACGGCTCAGCTTCTCGCGCTGATCCTGGAGCTGCTAACGTTCTGCGTGGAGCACCACACGTACCACATAAAGAACTACATCATGAATAAGGACCTGCTGCGGAGAGTGCTGGTGCTCATGAACTCCAAACACACCTTCCTCGCCCTCTGTGAGTCCCAGCTAAATGACACAATCGGGGTGAATATTCATATGTTATAGGGCATGTTGTAACCTGTTCTGCTGTACTTGTGTGCTTGTGAAGGTGCCTTGCGTTTCATGAGGAGAATAATAGGACTGAAGGATGAGTATTATAACCGCTACATCATTAAAGGGAACCTGTTTGAGCCCGTCATCAACGCTCTGCTGGACAACGGGACGAGATATAATCTCCTCAACTCGGCCATCATCGAGCTCTTTGAGTTCATCAGAGTGGTGAGAACTTGCCTTTTTTTTTTGAAAACGCAGCGTCCTAAAATGAACAGGTTAATGATTTTCTTTCTTTTTTTTTTTTTTTTTTTTTTAAATTTACATTCTCAGGAGGATATAAAGTCGCTCATCGCTCACATCGTCGACAATTTCTACAAAGCACTAGAGTCCATTGAATACGTTCAGACGTTCAAAGGCCTGAAGGGTCGCTACGAGCAGGAGAAGAACAGACAGAGCCGAGGACTCAGCAGGTCAGATTGGTTTATAGAAATATTTTTCTGTGTAAGATACATTTTCTGTGTTTATGCTCATTTCCACTTGCTGTAAAATCTTCAGAATCGCAGCATTAATTTACTAAACGACGAGAAACATTACCGTAATTCCTGGAGTAACACGCCTGCCATAAATACCCTAATAAAAGTGCGTATTAAAATTTACGCTTGTTTAAGTCACAGCGCCTGCGCAAATCCCTGCTAAATCTGAAATTTTCACAGATATCGCCGTGATGCCCGGTCTGTCGAGGACGACGAAGAGATTTGGTTCAACGAAGAAGAAGACGAAGACGAGACGGACGCAGGGGTCGAGAAGAGAGTTGAGGAAGACTTTCCGGAAAGCTACGGAAAGTTTATGGGGGCCAAAAAAGGTATTCCAGATATTGATATTCCCACTGTGTGTGGAATTCTGACAGATTTTTTGAAAAAGTGCTCTACGTCACGCGCTTCTCTCGTCCCGTTACAGTTAAAGAAAGCGAGGACAAAGAGAACCTCCCGAAGCGGACGCAGTCCGGCGGCTTTAAGTTCACCTTCTCGCATTCTGCAGCCGCCGCCAACGGAAACAACGACAAACCGGCGCCGTCCGCGTCCCCCGCCAGTCCGAACGGCTCCTCGGCCAAGGGGGCGACAGTGACCTCTACACCAGTGGTCAAGGTGGGCGTGACTCTCCTGCTGCTCTGTACAGTCAGTGTGTAATAAATTCATTAAACCAACCAGGTTTATGGGAATAATCAAGATTTTACACGCAGGGATTCCTTTAACTGAAAAAAAAAAAAAAAAATCACAGACTCCTTCATTACAGATTTATTTTACAAGCAATCTATTCACATTATTTAAAAGTGTGCAGTTACATTTTGCTTATTTATTGGAGTTTTGTTTCATTTAATTTAATTTAAATTTCTGCTCATAGAAGCATTTTTTTTTTTTTTTTTGTAAAACAGAATTTTATTTTCTGTTCTTCAACTAAATCTACAGTAAAACTACCAATAACCAAATTTTAAATAGGACTATAACTAATATCTATTTTTCTCCCAAAGGTGTTAAAATTTATGCTAATTCTTGCTGCAGCGTTTTAATCCCTTCAAGCTGAAGAAAAGGGGGTTTTTTTTGTTTGTTTACTTTTAACTTTTAAAATGTAATTTGATTCAACTTACCACCATAGAGCTAGTTGTTAAGTTGTCATTACAGTCAATTCAGCATTTATTTATAGGCACAATAACCTTGATAATAGTTGGTTGTGATGTCCAACACTAATAAAATAAAATTAACTAATTAAAATTAACTAAAATAAAATAAAATTAACCCCTAACTATGCTACACGGACCCCTGGGGAACCCCGACCCCAAGAACCGTGGCTGTAGAAGATATAAAAAGATGATCAAGTCAAACAAACACCAGTTTAACTGTTGTCCTAAACCGCATCGAGCCATCATCTGATTTAGCCTAGCATTTATTATTTTTGACCCGTCGCTATGACGATTATGGGAGACACCTGAAACCTAATCCTCGAAAAATGCCAGTTTACTGAAGGTTTACTTTTTTTTTTTTAAATTGCGCTGACTATTTCTAGATCAACGTTACCCTGTAAATTCGCCAGCTGTGTTCTTGTGAATAGAAAGTGAAAGGGTGAGGGTTTTTCTTTTCTTTTCCCTGCGTCTGTAAAGAGGTTGTTGAATAATAAATAAAAACCGTGCGTCACCGTTTAGTATTTATCCAGTATGTGTCATACGTTTTTAAACTGGATTGCGCTCATTTGTGTTCTATTTAGGCAGAGAAAGAATTATTTATATGTTCGATTAAAAGTGTAAAAAATCGTGTGTATATTTCGCCTGGAGCTGACCCAAAATACGCTAAGGTTTTTTTTTTTTTTTTAAATATTGTGTGTGTGAAGTGTAAGAAGTAACCACAGTGAGATGGAGATGAGATTCATTTGTTTCCTTCTCAGCTAAGCAGAAAACCTTTTTGGGTTTTTTTTTTGGTTTTCTCCAAACATTTTTTTACATTTCTAAAATAAATTAGTTATGCAAATTCAGAATTTGTATAAAACTAAGTGGACTGAAACGGCTGTAGCTACAACTTGCTCTCGCTGTCAACAACTTTCACCTCAGGATTACTGTTTGGATTTTCATATTATTTACATATTCAAATCCAGGAAATCCAATTTCGTACTGAAAAGCCTGGTTAAACGCATCAACACTGGCTCTCTGTAAGGGAAAGGGCTCTGAAAAATCGCAGTTTTTGTCAGAAGATTTAAACGATACAAACGCTAAGCGTATCACTGCGGCTGTGTTCACTCTGTAGAAGTATAACATTATAGTCTCTAATATATGAATATATTTAAACATGTAATTAAAGTTTTCCTAATACTGAAAGTATTTTCGGCTCGCGGTGTATGCAGATGAAAAAATGGAGCTGTTTGGTTATAATCTCTTGTATTTTTGCTGCTGTTGCTGATCAGGCGGGACTGGTCGGTCTCGTGGACTACCCCGACGACGAAGACGAGGAAGGAGAAGACGACGAGGACGAGGAGGACGATCTGGCTCCACGAAAGCGTCCCCGTCTGGGCTCGTAAAAACGCGTCAACAATCCCACGGTGCCGAAGAGTCCCAGATTTAGGGGAGCTTGAGGATTAGGACACGACTCGAACTCTCCTGCTTCAGCACAACCATCAGACACGAGCACCAGAGCAGCCGAGCCACGCCGAGGTCACGCGATCCCTCTCCGTTTTCTTTCCTTTTCCTCGTGATCCGGACGTGCCGAGCTGTACGAGCGGGAATGCCGAACTTCATCACAGCTGGAGCTTTTTTTCACCAGAGAGCCGTTCAGCCTAGCAGGACTAGCTACTTAGAAATAGAAGACTGATTGGCTGAGCCTACTGATCTGGTCGGGTTGAGGGAACAAGATTAAATAAGTGTGGGGAGGGGGGGAAAGACCAAAATAAAAAAAAATTAAGCTCAGAAAGGGTCTGAGGAGCAGGACTTGGATGTTGTCTGTGTCCTTGACTTGAAACTAGAACCTCACGTTCATGAATTTATTACCAGTAGTTGTACAGCAGTACTATTTTCCCCCCTTTTTAATTGTTGACTTCTTCAGTGGTGTTTTTTTTAAAGATTAAAATGCCAGTGTATAATGTTCTCCTCCTCTATTGGCACGCATTAACGCGGGGCGATCGTTTACCCTTTTTTAATCAAATTTGTTTTATTCGTTGGAGAAAACTTCAGTTGAAGAAGTTGTGATGCTGATTTTAATAACGTATATTAAACATGTATTAAACTGCAGTAAAGTCCTTTTGCAGATGAACGGAACATGTCCGAGCGTGTCTGTGTTACGTCTGTTCAGTGAACGAAGACTTCTCGGAGGAGTGCAGGCTCAGCTCCTCAGCGATGGATTTGTGATCAGATGCAATGTATCACCAGCACACAGTGTTTTTTTTCTTTTCTTTTTTCTTTTTAAAAAAAAAAAAAACAAAAACAAACAAGCCATATAAGGCAGTTCCTGACACTGTTTCAGTTTCTTAGTTTGCAATTAAACGAGAATTTGCAGATAAATTTCACCGGGCAGCTGGAAAGGTCATCCAAGCATCTCAGTTTGACCAGGAAGCCAGTGACGTAGAACAACTGACATACCTTCTAGGTTGAGTATTGAAGGCTTTGGTTTTGTTTTTCTCCATGGATTTTTGTTGATTACCATAACCTCCACAAAAATTGTATACATTTCATATGTGATGATTTTGGATTAAATTGGCCTTAAAACAAGTGGACTAGTTTAATCAAGATTTCTTATTATGTACCTTAGAGGTGCACGTTGTAAAGTGTTTCTAAATCTCTAATGATCATAGAAGGATAAAGAAACCTAAGAAGAATTCTGATAATGAAATGGAATACATATGGTGAATTTCATCATTTCAGGTATCTGTTAAGATCATTTCAGGCCCAGAAATAAACTTCGCCTACCAAACAGTCCCTGAAGCAGAGATGGAGAAAGATTGTCTGTTTTTGTTGGTCTACATTTGGGCTAAAGGAGACTGTGTGTAAACGAAACTATCCATTTTCCCCACAGCTTCATGCTTGAATTGGAAGCTGAGCCTACCACCTGAATAAAAGTATTTCTATATCATTACACGGCTCCAAATAATTAATGGATACAAGCAGCACGCAGGAGATAAGATGGGCAATGCCAGAAAACATTATATATAATATAGTACAGTATACATTATATACATTATAGCATGGGATAATATAGCGTATGGTAAAGTACAGTATTAGGCATTATATTGTGTAGTGTTATACAGTATAGTATGGAATAGTACAGTATTCCTTATATACACTAGTATGGAATAATATCTGGTAAAGTACAGTTTTATGCACGTTATCGTGTAGTATGAAGTGTTCTATACGGTATAGTATGGGATACCACAGTATATATGGTATGGTATAGTACAGTATTCTTTACATACACTAGTATGGAATAGTATATGATAAAGTACAGTATTATGCATAATGTGTAGTATGTGATGTAATATACACTATAATATGGGATAGTAGAGTATACGTTATATATGGTATAGTATGGGATATTACAGTAGACATGATTTGGGATAGTGCGGTAGACATACAGTATGGTATGGGATAGTACATTAGACATTAAAAACAGTGTGGTATGGGATAATACAGCAGACATTAAAGACAGTATGGTATGGGATAATACAGCAGACATTAAAGACAGTATGGTATGGGATAATACAGTAGACATTATAGACAGTATGGTATGGGATAATACATTAGACATTATACACAATATAGTATAGGTTAATACAGCAGACATTATACACAGTATGGTATGGGATAATACAGTAGACATTATAGACAGTATGGTATGGGGTAGTACATTAGACATTATACACAATATAGTATAGGTTAATACAGTAGACATTATAGACAGTATGGTATGGGATAGTACATTAGACATTATAGACAGTATGGTATGGGATAGTACATTAGACATTATACACAATATAGTATAGGTTAATACAGTAGGCATTAAAGACAGTATGGTATGGGATAATACAGTAGGCATTAAAGACAGTATGGTATGGGATAATACAGTAGGCATTATAGACAGTATGGTATGGGATAGTACATTAGACATTATACACAATATAGTATAGGTTAATACAGTAGGCATTAAAGACAGTATGGTATGGGGTAGTACAGTAGACATGAAAGACAGTATGGTATGGGATAGTACAGTAGGCATTAAAGACAGTATAGTATCAGATAGTACAGTATACATTATATACAGTATAGTAGCAGATAGTACTGTATATGGTAATGTTCAGATTTAGGCACAATATTGTGTAGTATGAAGTGTTCCATACAGTATACAATGGGAATTCTACAGCAAATAATGTTATATACAGTATAATATTGACAGTATAATATTGTCATTGACTGAGAAGTAAGGAAATGTCAGTTCTCAGTTGAAGGTGACTTAAAGAAGCCTCCCAAATGTGATCCAGCTCTACAGTATGTTATAAATGGTTATGAGTGTATACACATGTATGTAAAAACCCACATGTGCCCGTAATACAGCTGCAGTGATGAGTGAAGACCTGACAGCTGTGGATGAGATGTGCTTCCCTGTCTGGGAAGAGGATTTAAAGGTTTGCTGCTGGTGCTGCTGTTGCTTAGTGATCGTCGGGGCAGCGGGTGGTCTATTGTTGGCATGGCAACAGATGAACACTGGTTTTCCAATGGAAATTGCAGATGCCATTTTTTTCACAGCTCTGTGTTTTATATGCTGTCGTAGTTCTGCAGTAATTGCATGTTGTGTCACACAGAATGGGATATATCAATTTTAGGCTTGAATAACGATGAACGATGATGCTCCATTGGAAATATTAGAGCATCCGTCTAATCTAATTATGCATACTTTATATTATCTTAATGTGAAGCCGTCATGATTGTCATTCCTGAACAGTTACTGCCTTTACCTCCATCTAATTTCCCACTTTAATGCCTGAATAAATCAACATGGTGGTTGGTACTTTATCCCATCTATATTTTAATCGCCCTACGGGCCAGAGCTCTGTAAAGAAGAGGCCAGGATAATCATTACAATCTGCACAGGACAGAGGAGGAATTGCTTTACATCAATCACATCAATCACATCACAGAAATCACATGGACTACACACTCTTCCACATGTGACCTCATCATATATTACATGTACATGATTGTAAAAACCAAATGTCCAGTACCTCTCCTCACCACCAGGGGGCGGTGATCACCAGATCAGGAGCATCACTTGCAGAAAGAGGGTGTGTCTGAAACCCAAGGCCGCTGTTTGCAGCATCAGGGACTAATGAGTAGCTACATAATCAGTGCTGTGTAGGAAGGAAGGAACCGTTAAGGACACAGGCCTACATAATGATATGAAATAGATCTCTTGTGGTTGCCTCAGATTAAATTAAAGGGTATTAGGGAAATCCCATACTCTAATTATATTCATTAAAAATTTTTAAAAAGAAAACTTTAGTTTGCAGTATTCTGGTGGAGGCAAAGTGCGCAAAGATACTGTGTCATATGAGACTTTTTCATGGTACACAATATAATCATGAGATTTACTAAACAGCTGCAATGTGGAGAGGGAAATACTCCTTGCACTAACCTGTCTCAGGTAAAGAGTTTGCGGTAAAGAGTTTGCCTGAAGCGCTGCTTCTGTTTCCATCCTCAAACCATTAATAAGCTTAATCATTTAATTTAGTGAGTTGTGAAAGCAAACTGTACAATATACGGAACATTACTAATGCCCCACAATGCACTGCTGTAGGTTAATTTTCATTAAAACCTGAGACATTTCTAAATTCTCTGGTGAGCAGGGCTACGTATATCAATTTGTAATGCCACTAAATAACCAATCACTGACGTCTGACGTTGTATTAATCGAAATTATTAGCGCATGACGAGGTGGTAACTCGAAATTTATGGGTCCTAAGCTAGCTAGCTAAAAAATTAACGTCATCAATGTAAGATGTAATGTAGTGTGATGAAAGCATTATATATTTTCGGCTAGCGTCAAATAATCTTAAGCACTAAGAATATGTCGATGAAAATTGAGACTCAAACGGTAAACGGTCTCTCTTTTTTTTTGGTAAATATCGGTTTATGTTACTTTTTATAGTTCATGTCTGTTCATCTATTCCCTATGTAAAGCAACTATGAAGAAACATGCTATATAAGTAAGAAATAACACACAACAGAGCATGCTGTTATAGGAAAATTCATCAACGACAGCGTGGTACGATCAAGCAGAGTTACTCTGACCGTCCTGAGGTGTTTTATTCCTCATATACCACAGCAATTTGCCAACGATTGCAATTCTCATGTGACGTTGTACTTTTTATTCATTTATAGTTACGTTTGATGTTGTGAAACATCTTTCATGAAACAAGTTGGCTCCTGTTATCGCTTACGTTGTAGCTGCTATAAACAGTCGTTCCCTGACTAGCCTCTCTTTTTCTCTCTTGAAGTTAATAAGACAAAAGAAAAACACAGCTTGTCATGGTGGAAAACACACACATATATATACATATATCCATCCATTCTCTGTACCTCGTATCCTACACAGGGTCACAGAGAGCCTGGAGTCTATCCCAGGGAACTCAGGCACAAGGCAAGGGACATCCTGGACAGGGTGCCAACCCATCACAGGGCACAATCACACACTCCGGGCAATGTAGAAATGCCAATCAGCCTACAACACACATCACTGGACTGGGGGAGGAAACTGGAGGAAACCTCCCTAAGCATGGGGAGAATATGCAAACTCCACACACACACACACACACACACACACACACACACACACACAGGAGGCGGGATTCAAACCCCCAACCCTGGAGCTGTGAGGCAAATGTTCTAACCACTCTATCTATCTATCTATCTATCTATCCATACACACACACTTATATATATAATAAACACATTCACAGGTGTGTTGAAGTGTGACAAACACAAGCTAGCTCTATAAGAACACGTGGTGTTGTCTTCAGTTTACAGGTATATTCCTAAATTCTTGTGTTTATGATGAGGTGTGGAGATGCACATAGGGCATGAAAAAAAAACTACACATGCATATTTTTTTTCCCTTTTCAAAGGATTTTTAGTGCTCAAACCCTCTCTGGCCATTTGAGGTGCGAGCCCCAGTTTATATAGTTGTGGGCGGGGCCAGACTAATCCAACACTCCTGCAGAGGCGGGGTTTGGTGTGGATCGGGGGGCGTGGCTTATCCGGGTCTTCCCCGTTTTTTGTGTGTGTGTGTGTGTGTGTGTGTGTGTGTGTGTGTGTGTGTGTGTGTGTGTGTGTGTGTGTGTGTGTCTGTGTGTGTGTGTCCCCTTTGAGGAGCGCCGTCATGGAAACGCAGGCAGGAAATCAGCTCTGCCAGAATCCACATTCCTGGGATACTCATTAAAACATTTTTTAATAAAAGAAACGTGCTGGTGGAAATAAGAGTCGACTGGAGAGATACACTTACACACCCTGGGATCATCTCTTTGTATTCAACCTGGTGGATTTTTTTTTAACATAGCAATTCCTTATTGTTGGTGGATCTATTTCATTTTTGTCGGTTTTTTTTTACGCCTTGCTCTGAATGGCTTGAGGACGTTTGCAGGCTGTCTGTAAGACTCAGTGATGTCCAGGAGCTTTGTTTACTCCTTCATAGCAGTATTGAGGATATGATTTAAATATTAAAACAATCCCTAAACAAGGAGAAAGAAAGGAGAAAACGAGATATGCACACCATTTCTTCTTTCTTTCTCCATGTCTCGCAGAATGAGCGGAGGAGGATTTGCGGCTCTGGTTTGCGATTATTTATAGGAAATCATTCCTTCAGAATGAAAATGAGTGTCGTTGCATTTAGCTAAACTCTTCTGGAGGGTGTGGAAATCGTAGAAAACAGGAGAGAGCTTCAGGAAAACGGATTTTCTTCTGGTTTTTGGATGGAGAAAATGGAGAGCGAGGTGTTCACGCCTCAGCTTGAGCAGTTTCTGCTCACTCCTCTGGTGGCTTGGGTAAGATCAACCATCTCCTAATGTTTTTAGATATCTAACATCCATGCACATGTCTAATATCATTAAAAAAATAACATATTTTCTTTGTATTTTAGGTGAAAACGGTGGTCCAGCCAAAGCCAAGCGACCACAGCAGTCTTTCTCTGTACATGGAGTTAGTGGATGGTTCCTACCTCAATGAGGTCATGCTGAGGATGTAAGTCTTTCTATCTCCTATTATATTATATTATACCATCTTTTTTTCACTTGTGCTCAGCAACATTTCAGCCACAGGGTCAGCTGAGAGTGTGTTGTCATGCATTCGTTACACTGATCGCAGAAATGAAACCCTGTGCTGAAACCATGCCTTGGATTAAATCTCCATCAATGGAAGTTTTTTTCTTCTCATTGTGAGCTCTGAATGCCGATCACGAGCCACTCGAGCACATCTCTAGTCTCCAGACCTCCATGCGGTCGATGTTATGAAGGTCAGCGCATGAGAAGGCGTGCTTCAAGAACGCCACGCTTTGTGAAGACATTGTGCCTGAAGGGATTCTCCTGAGAAGGTTTCCAGAGGGCTTGAGAGGAACTGTGGGCTTTGTTGGTCTACAGTGTATTCAGCGCTCAGAAGGGAGATTTTTGTGCCTTCCGTTAAAAAAAAAAAAAAGGGAGGTTTCCTGGATAGCATCCTTGCATGGTTAATCTTTTAAGGAGCTTTGCATGTGTCCTTAGATACTACGTTCATACTAGGAAGAAACAAAGCGGCAGGAGATGATTCGGTTTCTACGTATGTGTGAGATACTGAGCCGTGATTTCATCAACAAGCGACATTTGCATCGAGATTTTCTCAATTCTGTGCAAAGATTTGCAGCGACCAATCCAAACGATTCCTCGGACCGAGTCTTATGCCGCGTGTGGTCCGACGTTTCTTCAGTTCCCCGCTCACAGCTTTAGTTCATACCTGCAGTTAGCTAAAAAAAAGACGTTGTCATTGGTCTTGGTCTGCATTGAAGCATCTTTTTTGGTTTATATTAAATTTAACGTCATTATAGACGTCTTTTTGATGTCAAAAAGATTTCGATTCTGGCTGAAATCTAGGCATTTTACTCACATAGCAGAGATGGGGTGTTGTTTTTCATATACATTTATATCTTTTCACTTTTTTTCATGTCTTTTTTCAAACCTTTTTATGCTTTTTTTGATTTGCATGGAAGTTTTCAAAAAATATCTTGTTCAAGACTACAGTGGTCGTGTACAAGACATCGGGTTTTACATAAACCAGAAAAGACGTCGTCATTGATCTTGGCATGGAGACGTCATTTTTGGATTATGTTAAGTTTGGAGTCATGTAGATGTACACTCGAGTCTTCTTTCTGAAGTCTTGAAAAAGAAATTTTAAAAATTTTAGATACTGGTTGAAATCTGGACTCATTAACATAGTAAAGACGTCTTTTTCACATCTTTTTTTCCTGTGTCTTATTTAACTTCTTTTTTCATGCCTTTTTTGTGCCTTTTTGTATCTTTTTATTTCTTTTTCATGGTCTTTTCACATCTTTTAAACATCTTTTAATTGTTTTCCCCACTTTTTCCTTTTTCTTTTCTTTTTTTTGAAGTCTTTTTTCATGTACTTTCATGCTTTTCCTCTCTTTTTGCACTTTTTTCCTTTGTCTTTTGTAATGTCTTTTCCCCATGTCTTTTCATATCTTTTTTTCACACCTTGTTTAGGACGTCTTTCCCCTACATCTTTTTTCACGTCTCGTTCACGTCTTTGTGCTCACTGGTTCGGGACTCTTGATTTGAATGTGTCTCTGTTGTGTTTTTTTTTTTTTTTTTTCCCCATCAGAGACCAATCCTAAAAATCAGTGAGATCTCAATTCATTTTGTTTGTAAAGCAGCTTTATGAAAATTCGGATGTAGATTTAGATCCATAATAAACAAAAACAGAGCTGACAGTGGCGAGGAAAAACTCCCTGAGACGTCATGAGGAAAGAAACCTTGAGAGGAACCAGACTAAAAAAGACCTCAACTCTCTTGGGGGTTGCCACCGGATTGTGTGATTATTACAATATAAAAGATCTGTCCTAGAGTTCCTCTGAGCTTCTCAGATCATCATCAGCAGTCAGGATCGTATAAATGGTGTGGTGTGGTGTGGGCGGGGCGTTCGTTCTGGTGGAGACTCTGAGCTTTGGGCAGCTGTTGGCGCTCGTCCTCTCAGCGTGGCGCTCGGACAGAAGGCACATTGTCTCAGAGGGAAGTGAAGCGGCTCTTTGTTAAGCGCCGCTCGTGTTAACCAGTTACCCTGGACATTAAATCTCCTGTTAAATCTCTACTGAAGGTCACGAGGAACTGGTTTATCGATTGCTGATTATTTTCAGTGGAGAGAAAATGTTTTCCTAATCAGATCTAGATTAGAGTCAGCATTTGTTCCCTAGCAGTGATTTCATACAATTTAACTTTGTCAGAAGAACTTAAAAGGAACGTCTCAGCATTGTATCCATCACAGGCTGAACTTCTGCCACGCTACATTATGGCTAGTAATCAATACTCGTTCTCCAGAATGGCTTCTGTTGCCTTGTTGACACTGATGGTCATTATCCAGAGGAATGGCTGCAGGGGGATTGATCTCCCCATTTGTCTTAGTAAATCTGAGTTCCAGGGACTGCAGTCGAGATGTTTAGGCCCGGAGCCGAGAGTCTTTTAGTGTCCTGCTGGTTCTCCAAAGTGCAGGGTGAAGTGTTCGGTAACACAGTCTGGGACAGTAGCAGGAAGTACATCTGCTAGTCACTAGCGGCACACGCAACCACTAACTGAAATATATTTTCAGCTGAAATTAGAAGCATGTCTGAAGATGAATGTGATTTTTGCATTTTATTTGAAAAAACCTGAAAAAACCTCGATTGCAATTTCGATTTCAGTTCATCAATATTCAACTCGTTTTCATACACGATGAAGTTCAGGATGATTACTTTCCAACAAAGTGCTAGCAAAGCCGTGTTGCACATAAACAAGAAAAAAAATCGTAGATTCAGTTTTTTTTTGTTGTTGCAAATTCACGGAAAATGAAACATGGTACAAAAATAGATCTCATCCTCTGTAAAGAGCAGTGACCTCCGGAAACCTGATATCACATCTGAACAGAAACTGAACAAAACTTGTTTGTTTGCGCTGATTTGTTTCATAGAAATTATCGTTTGTTTTTTGAGATTTTATTTTCTTTTTCTTTTGACGTGAGTCGAAAGCTGAGCGTGAAGTCACAGCACATTAAACCCCATAAAACTCCATACGCTTTTAAATTCTCGATTCTGATTGGTCAGAAAGTGTTATTAATTTTCTATAGAAGCAGTGCTTGTTTAAAACGTTATCGTTTCCGTAGTAACACCATACTCAGGGACTTATACGGCAGACGCGAAGCGTAAACATTAAAATTGTGCGTAATCGTAGATGTAGTGACGTTTTCTGTAAGGAGCTGTCTATTTAACATTCATGGAAGGAGTCTCCAGTTTCAGAGCTAAATCTGTAACTGTGACAAAGGAGCTTACGATATTGTGGTTTATCAGTAACATGACAAAGCTGCGTTTTTTTTTAAATTTCTCATTAACTTCAAGAGAGGAAAAAAGGGAGGCTGTTGAAGGAATGACTGTTTATAGCTGCTATAATGAAAGTGAGAACAGGAACTAACTTGTTTCAGTTGTTCCACATCATTAAATGTAGCTACAAATGGATAAAAAGTATTACATGTCGTTCTTTAATAAATATGAAATTGTAATCCTTGGCAATTTGCTGGTTTGTAAGAGGAATAAGACACTTTGTAGGAGTGGTATCGGTAACGCTTCATCACTCCACCGTGGTTGATTAATTACCTATTACAACACACCCCCAAGTGTGTGCCACTTTGATAAAAGTATATTCTGTGGCATGTCTAGATATATTTTATTAATATCTAGTTTTGTTTAGGATTTATGAGGTTACAGCATTTTGCTTTATTCATATTTAAAATAGCCCTAAAGTCATTTTAATGCAACGCGGCTGAGATGCCAATACAAAAGAGGGGTTTTATTATAACTGTGATGAATTATCGTGATTAATGTTGTGATTATCATCTAAAATAATTGGCTCATATAAATAAGAGGAAAAAAAACAAACTTATTTATTAAAAAATGAATGTGGCTCACATGCATTTCAAAGCTCTGACTGTAAAATGCGTCACATTTGTTCAGTAAAGTGTCTTGGCACTGTAGAGGTTCTTTCCGAAAACATTTTCCTTTGTCTTTCTTTGTGGTTGCGTGGTCATGCCTCCTGCTTTGGTTCATGCAAACACACAAACACAAACACACACACATATATACACACGCACGTTAAAAGCTCTACGTCTCCTCCTGTTTTTTCCTAGAACGCTTCGGCAGACAGATTTCTTGCTCTAAGAAGAGAAGCCTCCAGGATTAGTTAACGGTTCAGCGTATGTGGCACAGATGGTGGAGGTGAACTCTGCTCCACATAAGCAGACGCTCTTACAGACTTCTACACTACCTGAATCCACGTTCAGGTCCTCTTCTCCTCATCACCTCATCACCAGCCGAGCCATTAACACACAAACTGTAGCACTTTTCCCAGCAGTGGGCCGAAAAGATTTCTGTTTTACGACAGCACTTTAATTACATAAATCCCCAATCAGCCTTTTTTTTCTTTCAGCAGCCTCAATTCACACCCCATGCTGCTTTTCTTGAGACAGAGGGTGATAATGGGATAAACCCACATTAACACACACACACACACACACACACACACTCTTCTGGCGTCCTTCTTCCTTCCTCTTGATACAGCAAAGCCTTGTTTCCTCCTTTGTTTCCTCCTTCGCTCATTCAGGGTCTCGGCTTGTGTGAAAATTTTTTATCTTGAGGGATCAAAGTGGAGCTGCAGGCAGGTAGGAGAGGGAGAGGAAGATGAAGACGACGATGAAGGTTCCTTGAAGGTTCCATCCCCCCTCCGTCCCTTGGGGATTTTGCTCTTATCTTCCAAATCGAAATTGGCTCCCGTGCTTCCTTTTGCGCCTCCTGTTTGAAAAACTTCCACACATTTCATTAAAATGACAGCCATACATTTTCACGTATTCTTAACTTATGTTTTATTTTCAAATTTAATTGTTAAAAAAAAACATAAGTGAGTGCAACAGGAGTCATATTACAGATCAAGTTTCCAAAAATTGTCTTGAAGTTTTTACTGTGGCTGAATCCCAAATTGAATATCCAGTGCACTATGTAGGCTCTGAAGTGTCATTATGCTATACCCTATGTAGTGAGCACATATAGTGAATAGACAGATTATTTTTGGTATTTGTTTTAATTCTTTGTGTGAAAATGAAGCAGATTTTTTTTTTGTAAAAAAAGAAAGTATACCTGAGGTGGCATAATAAGAATAAAATCTAGCTGAATGTCAAGTCTTGGTAAGATTTTTGAATAAGAAAACCACCAAACAAAATCCGAAAACAACGCAAAATTGATTGAGACATCAGGCTCGGAATAAATACGTCATTAATGGGGTCCTTTATCACAAATTCTGTGGCCGAGTCTCAAATGGCTTCCTATTGCACGCTGTGTAGGCTAAAACAGTATCACGTTGTACCCTATGTAGTGAGCACATCTAGTGAATAATATGCAGCTTATGTGAATTCGTTCTAACATTCGAATTCTTTTTGTGTGAAGATGTAAAGAAGTTGAAGTACGTTTATTTTTCCCCAGTTAGCATTTAAACGGGAAAATTGTCATGCCATGAATGATGATTCCCCATGCATCCTGATTTTTTATTTTTATTTTCTAAAACAAATGCAGATCTCACTATATGAACAGAACCCCAGACACACAAAAGACGTTAAAACCATTTAACACGTGTTTGAGTTTAAAAAGTAAACACAGATAAAAAGGAGCAATTAATACAGTTGGATTTGAATGGTCTTGAATGACAACTTCTTGTTTTTTTTTTTGTTTCCTGTTTCATAATAGTTTGATTCACACAGGTCACTGTTTTTTGGTCAAGCTGGAGCTATTTGCAAGCCACGAGTGCCGAGAAGGTGTCCCAGATCTCTATGTTTTACAGCATTTTCACACCAATTAGTCTGTTTACAGAGTATAAATCAGAGCAAAATTAACACTTTAGGTTTGTTGTTTGGTTTGGTTTGGTTTGTTTCGTCACTGTGTGTAGACTCTCCCGATCACTGAGGCGCTCGATAAATTCCTAGATAATTATATAAATGACTTGATAGCTTGATTCGTTTTCTTTGTTGCATCTTGTGTTTTATTTTTTATTTATTTTTTTGTTCATTTCTGCAGCACTACAGCTCGGTCCTTTGGCTCAGTTTAGCAGCTCACATCTTCAATGACCCAAAAACTCAGACCATATTTGATTCACTTCCTGCAAGTGAGTATATTCAGGGTCGAATCGCTTTCTCACTGAGTTCATAGAGGAGGAGGAGGATGGTTTGATTCAAACTGACTAAAGCTACATCTGTAGTGGGGATTTTATTCCGGGGTGTGGGTGTGATCAATCCTGCGTCTCTGATTGGTCAGATATGAGTGCCGTCTTCACTGGCTGACCAATGGGAGCGTTTTTGCCGTGTAGTTTGATTTGTTGTGTGTCCCCATGATGAAACTGATGCAGCGTGTCGGACGTAGGTTACTCGAGGGCTCGGGCGCGTCTATAATCGTCCTGTGACTCCTGCGTGACCTCATGATTCCCCCTCCCGCTTTGTAAAAGCCGCACTGCTGCTAGTGAAGGTGGTGGAATTGGAGGAATCTGCCTGTGCATTTTTTTTCCCTTTTAGTTATCTTGCCGTGATGTAAATTAGTGTCCCCACTCTGTGTTTAACCAGGATTACTGCTCCCACTGCTGTGTTTAATTACGGGGTTAAGCTCATCAGGGCTGCCTGAAAGCCCTCCTGTGCTTGGAGGTCACATGATAGATGCGGCATTCACACTCCGTAAAAAAACTAAAGACCTTGTTCTCTAATTTGCAAGACAGAGAGGCAGTGTGGGTGTGTGTGTGAGAGCATCAGACTTCTCTGATCTAGACTGCTCGTAGGAGTGTTGATTAGCTTTCTTGTTTTTGTGTTCATTTACGGCTCTGAGTCTGATATAACAGTGACTCAGAAGCCTGTACGCTGCAGGGGAGTTTCCTAGTCACATGACCCTATGAGTGACACAGTTGAATGGACGAGTTAGCCATTGTGTGTGTGTGTGTGTGTGTGTGTGTGTGTCTGGGACCATTAAGGATGAGACAAGAAAGTGTGTCAAGGTTCATGCATGTAGCACAGAAGCCCTGAACCACAAACATTGTCATTAAAAAAGTCAGTTATATTATTATACGATTTTCACTCCAAACACAACTGATGGAATTCCATAAAGGTGATGGCAGACATTTTGACCGTCAGAATTTGCCGTTCCATACCAAAAAACATTCAAGTGAATTACCAATCATTACACATATATAGGTCATCTGAATCCCACTAAAGCGACATCTTGGATGTCTTAGACGTAAACAGGATCCCCGGAACCGGGCAATGTTTTTCTAATCTTTTCCAAACTGTCCAGTTTCCGTGATCCTCTGCCCACTGTAGCCTCATATACCTGAGCAGGGGTATAAAAATATTCCTATTAAAGACAAATAACCATCAAATAACCACTCTTTACAACCATGGTGAGCAGAAAAGCATCCCAAAGCTCACAACCTTGAGACCAGCCAAGAACAGGAATCTGAGGCTACAGTAGGCTCAAGGAAAATTGCTAAAATTCCATAATGGCAGACATTTTGATCGTTGGAATTGGACATACAATCCCTGAGGACATTTAAGTGAATTACTAATCATTACACATATGAGTTACCTAAATTCCAGTAAAGCGACGTCTTATACTTCCACTTTAATAGGAACCTCTGTACCCCTGCATGCTCACGCAAACTAGACGACATTTTTCCGATCTTTTCCATGATTTTGTGCCTTCTCTAGCCTCAGATTCCTGTGTCTTCTGTCATCAACAAGACATCTCTGCCTGCTGGATGTTTTTTGTTTTTCGCACCATTCTGTGTAAACTCCAGAGACTCGAGTTGTGTGAAAATCTCAGGAGATCAGCAGTCACATCAGCCCGTCTTGGCCAACAACCAAAGTCACTGAGGTCATGTGATTAGTTCCCATTTTATTATTTACAAAGCTGGACCTCTGAACTTCAGACAAAAATGCTTTCTTTTAATATATTCTGCAAGAACTCCACTTTTACTTCTGACACTTTTTTCTTTAAGTCGACTCTATTTTTTTCTATTCAGGTGCTTTACACCTCAGAGCTAAAAACAGAAATCCTTAGCACTCTGACGGGGTGATAATTGAGCCGATGTGGTGGAACGTCCTGGGGGTTTTCCTCCTCACCTTAAAACTCTTTTAGTCACTTTTCTTGTTGTTTTTCAGAGAAACTCATCTCTCAATGTGGAATTTACAAAGCAGCATATTTTCATTCAATGATTTATATACAAAACACAAGTTAAATACTCTTGTCAGAAGTTGCTTTTTTTCTCCTGAGAGCTTAAATTGTCTTGTAACATCACTGCAGATTTGTTATCTTGCAATAATCCAGACTTGTTCCTCACAGTTTGTTATCTTAGCAAAAAACACGTCAAGTCACGTAGTAGGCTTTTAACTATTGTGACATTTCGGTTACACAAAAGCTGGTGTAAAGGTAGCGGAAGTTTCATCTTACAGTAAATCCTACTAAATCCACCTCGAATCATCTCACAGTTATTAATATGGGATTAGATCAGAGAAAAGATCTGTCACTTTTCAACACTGATGACGTTTGATGTTCATGAAGCGCTGTTTGTATTGGACCACAAAGGTTATGACCCGGTGACACGTCGAGGTCACTGAGGCCGCGTCTGAGACAGACACATGAGACATTTCTCTCTCATCATCACGCTGCTGTTACTCATAAACACGAGCCATGCAGAGGAATTCATGCTTCACTCACGTACGGTCATTAGAGTGGAAAATTCGATACTTGAGGAAGTCTTGTAGTCTTGAAGTGGGCGATATGGCAAAAAAAAATTATATAAATGATACTTGAAGACATTTCTAAAATACACAATATGGATCACAATATATAGGTAGCAAAATAATAACAGAAAAATGTAAAACTCATTTTAGTATCTGCAGAAATTATTCTTATGTTGTCCATTTTTATTTAATTAATATTATTTATAAAAAAAAACAATAGTAGTAGTATTTTACATTCAGTACATTTTAAACATTAAAATGTTTATATATATATATATATATATAAGATATGAAAAAAGTATATTGCGGCACAATTTATCACAATATCGATGTTATGTAGTCACATCTCCCGGCTCTAGTGACATGGAACATGTTCTATAGTTAAACATAAAACCATTTTGATGTCAATTGATTTGATTTTGTATTATTTACAGAGAGAAATATGAATCTGAATATGTTTGAGTGAAATATTTCGCATTTTTCCGTCTCATTTTCTCTTAGAGAACAGAAATGAATGGTTGTTCAAACGAACGATCTCTGACTAGTTTCTTAACCACGCCCCCAAATTCTTGTTCTCTTTTTTGTGTTGTCTGGAATTGTTCCGCTGTCGTAAATCGTCAGTTTTTTGAAAACGAAATAAAAAACCACTTTGTCGCATTGCTGTTGGAGTAAGAACAGAGTAAGACACGTTTTTAATCCTTCTAGCATCCCAATTTTTGGTCTTTTGTTTGTGCGATCATTTCCCTGTGATACAAGCATCCAAGAGATCGTAAAACCTTATTCACTGTTTCCTCGCTTTATGGTTTGACTCTGTGTTTTATTCTTTTGCTCTTAGTGTCCATAAGAACTCTGATTGTTTTCTGTTTTTTATTGCGTTTTGCAGAAATCCAAAAGCTTCCAGCCAGAGAGTGAACAAGAAAGTGAACAATGATGCAGTGTTGCGTGTACAGAATCTCTCCATCCTCATACGCCACATCAAAACATACTATCAGGTGAGTTGAGAATGATTTCTTTTCTTTTTCTTTTTTTACTGTTTTTTTTTTTTTTTAGAACTATAACAGTGAGTTGACACTGGCAGTGAATTTTATTTCTTTTTATTTTGTGTATTTTTATTTTTATTGTATTTTGCATTGTATGACTTAATATGTTGATCACTAGTGGGCGGTCCTATCATGAGTTTCAGCCAATCACCATGGTTTCACACCCTTTTGACCACAAATCAAATGTTTGCTACATTTTACAGAAAAAACTCTAAAATTCAGAAGATTTTGGTGCATTTAGCTACCACGGTTTGTTTATGTTTGGTTTTTTTTTTTGTTGGTATTTTAAAAATATTTTATTTTACTGAGAGCCCAAGCCTTCGTACTCCCATACTGAATAAGTTTTTTGTTTGAACCCGAGACCATCAGGCCACATCATTTCTGGGAATAAAATCTGCAATCCCTGAACACACTTTCCACTAACGAAGTGAATGGAAAATTAGAAGCAGAGAAACTTATTTTGAAAGGAAAAACAGACATAGTTGGTGAAAAATGCCTTCGTATTCCGGAGGCTGGTGTGATGTTGTGTGATGTGGGAACGCCGCCTGTTTGCCACATGCTTCTCACCACGCTGCGGATATGTTACAACAGAACCGTCACACACACACACACACACACACACACACACACACACAGATGTGGTTTAAGTCATTGCTTCTATCGAATATTGGACACAGAGGGACACTTTGATGTTTAGTTAATTGAATTAGTGGTGAAACTCGACACAGTGAAGGTTTGCTGATTTAATGAGGTCAGGTGATGCTGCCGTCACACTCGGTGCGTTATTGCGTTACGGCTGCGTAATACTTAACAAGACAAGCGGATGTGTGATGAAGAATTAACTCCAGAGCGGATTTATATTGAGAAACAAATACTACAAATTTTTAACAGTTAATAAACCTCTCTGAAGTTTTGGAAATTTTTTTGTTATTAAATTTTTAATTTGCATCACAAATGCACTGTACAACTTTGACCTATGATCACTTTCTTCTTTACTAGTTACATCACAGTGAAATCTTATACAATCTTATACTAGTCTTAAGCTACATAAAGAGCTGCATAAAACACTGTGTGTCATGCTGTGATAGGAAAATAATCAACAACACAGAGTTACTGTTACAAACCCAAAGAGAATTATTTTCCCACAACTGCACTTCCTTAAGTGTTTTTATTTCTCTTATACTACAGCAGTGTGCCAACTATTACAATTTGTATTTATTAAAGAATGACTCATTGTACTTTTTATCCATTTATAGCTACATTTAATGTTGTGGAACGTCCTCGAAACAAGTTAGTTCCTAGTAAGTTATCACTTCCATTATACCAGCTAGAAACTCGCCAGCTTTGCTTTTTCTCTCTCGTGAAGTAAATAAGAATTAAAAAGCTTATGCTACTCAGGAAACGAAAAGCATAAACTCCTCTGTCCTGACAATATCAGAAAATATAAAGTTACAGCACTGACACTGGAGACTCCTTCCATAAATGTTAAATGTCTCCATAAACATCACCATATCAGCAATTAAACACGTTTTTTAATACATTAATAAGGAACGTCTGCTGTACAAGTCCCAATGAATGAGCTGTTACTGTGTTAATCAGCATGTTATTAAAATTCCGCTGTTAGAGAGAATTAATCAACGCCTTCTGACCAATCAGAATCGAGAATTCAACCGCAATGTGGTGTACAGACTCTACTACTTAATGTATGGTTTGGAGAGCTTTACTACTGTACATGTTGGCTGTAGAAATCGGACGTGACGCAACACGCCAGAAGTGGACTCTGGAATGTGGGAAATGTGGGAAAGCCGGAGGAATTTCTCGATCATACCTCTGCTGAAGTGCAGATCACAGAGTAGAGTCACGTAATAACAGTCCCTGTAAATCTACACCTGGGCATTCTAATGCCAGAACATTTTTAACCTCAGTAAGATCAAAGCAAATATTTTTCTCCTTTATTTATTTATTTATTTATAATATTCACAGTCATGAAATCTAGAAGTCAGGGAGAATTAATGCTAATCATGCCACAGCATTGTTGAGTTGTTGAATCTGATTGGTCAAGTGATATCATGATATCATGATGCTATTATTACAATATCGATATCATATATTGTCATATCTCCCAGCTCCACTCTCGAGTTCTTCTCTTCACTCTGATGCATTAGCAAATTTTGAATTGTTTTTAGGGTTCTGTAGTGTTTCATTTGTCTGAACAGAACCCTGGAGTGTTCTCCCCTTCAGTGCGGTTCTTCAGACAGACACAATCACGTCTGAGCAAGGTGATCTCAGTCTGCTTCCGAGTGAACTGTAGTGCGAGGAAGTGAATCGACTCTGAATCGACTCGCTTGAAGTGAATCAAAAATGTCGTGTGTTTTGGGTTGCAGCATTTATTCATTTTTATTTTAATGTGAGCTGCTAAACTGAGCCAAAGGACAGAGCAGTAGCACTGCAGAAATGCAACAAAAAGAGAAAATGAACACTGGATGCAACACACAAATCATTTTAAACTTATTTTTATAATTATCTGATCATTTATTTAGCACCAGCTCCATGTTCTCTGCTCGGGTGGTGATTGGAAAGACACTTTTTCTGTCTTGTTATTTCTGACCAATCAATGAAAGAGTTTTACAAGGATGTTTTCAGCTCTCCATGTTCCTAAGACAACGATTTTTACGTTTTTGGTTTGTTCATGTATGTGCAATGTGAAATGAAAACCAAACAAATCAAATATTGATTTTGCTCAGATTCAGACTCGCCTTGGAAAACTGACTAATGGGTCTGAAAGTGTCCTTAGTCGTAGGACCAAAATGACATGACTCCAACAGTTATAACCAGTTTCCTGCTCTGAGAAGCCTTGATGAATCCAAGCTTAAGTAGATGTTGGGATTAATATCGAAGGAGCTGCATGCTGCCTGAATAAGCGGAGGGATTAAAGAGAGCCGAGTCAGCACAAATCCAAACCTGCCAATTAAACTCTCCTGTCGCGCGCCTGTGGGACGCGATAAACCCCCAAAAATCGCAGAGACTCGACTCGAATCGCCTCCTCTGCCTTTGTTGCAGTGGAGCTTTAATGTCTGTGCGACTGAGTACCGATAAATCTGAATAAGCGGAAGCATATTTCCATCATAATGGCTGTATAAAACCTGCGACTCAGGCATCTCGCCTGCTCCTGATGTGTTTTTAATGTACGGGGAAAAGCGCAGGCGTGGGACCGTCTCAGTCTAGACGCACGACTGCTAAAACAATCACATACTCTGAGAAATGGATCTTTATGGGTGGAGTTGGCGGCGGACGAGCAGCTCGGTGATGAAAAGAGCTGCCTGGGAAAATGACGCTGTCTAAATAATGCATACTACAGAGACAGAAAAGGTCCTGACTGGAAGATTTTTACATTCCTTGGGTGAACAGATTAATCAGAATCAGATTAGACACTTTGTTTGGAGATTAGAGGCAAACTGGTGGTATCAGGATATTTTCAATACTGTGGTGGTAATGGGTTAAAACTAGGGATGCATCGATACTATTTTCTTCCCTGACTAATTACAAACATGAGTATGTTTTTGTTACTCATCAGTAACGATATCAAAATGACTAACCTGCTCTGTTTAGCTCTGTTTACATTTCTCTGCTTTAAATAGTAACCATGAAACCATGATATAGTAACCTACGAGGCTTTTACATTACCAAGCTACATAGCTTGGATTGAGTACGGACGCAGTAAAGAGCATGATTTGTTTCTCTTTGGAAAAAGTGCTTCTGTACAGCTGTGTGTAAAGAACGTTTTTGTTTTCACTGCATCAGAATCGCTCATTGTCAACAACCGATAGGTCATCAAGAACAACATACTGGGTAAAGACATATTTTCTCATGTAGCTAGAGTGAGCTGCTAGCGATGAATTCTTTGTCCTGAGTATAATGTCATTTCGTGTCGTGTGTTTATTAATATGACAACGTACACTAGAATTACGTCACATGATATCACCTAGTATAGCTTTTAGTCATGAATGAGTATGGTATACAAACCTTTCATGGGAATTCAAAATGAAAAAAATGAAAACTGAAAGATGCGAGTTACCACACAACAGATTTTACATTTTCTTTTATAACAGTGGTATCTGTAAAGTTACAAATTTACTAAAACATCTAATTTCATAGTGAACAATCAGGAAGTGTTGAGCTCCAAACCAAAAATCACCATGACACAAACCGTGATCTCGGTACTATGGAGAACTCCGAGAACTCGAGCTGGAGTCCTCGTCTGCTTCTACATTTAACGCTAGATAGCCACGCCCACCACCGAAAAGTCTTGAGTAGGAGTTGTTGAATAGTAGTGAGGAGACTGGGAGGTGGTGGTGGTGGTGGTGCAGAAACATTGTCACTAGAGGGAAAAAAAGACATGGGAAATTATAGGAAGTTGAACTAGCAAAGAAGGCGGAGCTTCTGATGTTGTCTTTCTACCAAACATTATTTCATAACCACATGGATGGACCAATACCACGTGGCCAAGAATGCAGCTTTGGATGTTTTTGGTCCAGCTCTTTACTTTTATTTAGTTTTTCCTGAGTGGAGATGAGTCGTTTCTCAAATGCACAGAATTCCTGATTTATTCTTGACAATGTGGATTTCCATCTTCCACGTTCTCTCAGTTCTCGCTCCTTACTTCTCACCTATCCTGTGACCGCTACTGATCTAAAATTCCACTCTTTATCCTCGAACCTTGAAATCAGACAGTAAACGTAATCCAAAATCAGTTTGCAAGTCACCACTCTTTGCTCATTAACATTAACATTCAGGACTTGTCTTGCTTTTGACGGAGAGATGAACAGAGCTCTTTTCTCGGCCCGACCCTCAGGCTACTGAGCACGAGCTCTGTACACTCCACACTTCTATTTTTTTTTCCTTTTGAGCTCTTTTTGGAAGCAATTACGCAGATGTAGGCGACTTTTTTTTTTTTTTTCCCTACCCATACACTCTGGGCTGCTCTGATGGAAATATAACTGACTCCCACATCTGTAAGCTTCACTCCGTCCTGGCCTTTGGAAAGCACAGCAGTTTGTTTAGGGAGTTACGTAGCGGCCGGGAAACACAAAGAGCTGCCTGTTAGACGTCCAGTCTGGAGAGCACAGCGAGTGTTAGGGGACATTTTTCCCCCTCATCTCGAAAGATGTTTGTTGATGCCACTGAAGAAATGTTTTGTTTTTTCTGCATTTAGCGTATTTGCATCATTACAGATTTAAAATTAAGGTTTAAAGATCAAGAAAATTAAAGATCAGGCTTTAATTTTAATAGCTAAGTTCTAATTTTATTGTCAGTTTTAATACCTAATATTAATGAATAATATGAATATTTTTTAATTATGTATCACTTTTTTATTTTGAGTCAAAGTCTCAGTGTTTTACCTAAAATAATAAAAATAAGAGAAAAAGCCTAATAAAATTAAAACATTAAATGATACATATAAGGATAAAATAAATTTAAAATAAATAGCCAAGTTCTATTTTTATTCTCAGGTTTTAATTTTAAAAAGGTTTATTCAGTTTTTAATATTAAGGGCTAAATGTATTTTTTTTTAATTCAGTCTTTAATTCAATAGCTAAGTTGTATTTTTATTCAGTTTTTAAGTTTAACGGTTATTTTTTACTCTTAGTGTTTAGTTTTAATCGCTAAGTTGTATGTTTATTTTGTTTTTAATTTTAACAGGTGTATTTTACTCAAAGTATTTTATAGCAAAGCTGTATTTAATTCTCAGTCCTTAATTTTAATAGCTAAATATTTGTATTTTTATTCAGGTTTCAATTTTAATATCGAAGTTGTATTTTATTCCCAGTCTTTAATTTTAAAATTAAAAATAGTATTTATATTCAGTCCTTAATTTCAGTGACCATGTTATTATTTTATATTTTTATGATTAATTTCAATAGCTAAATTATATTTTAAGTTAAGGTGTATTTTTCATTTTAATTTTAATATTTGACTTTCATTTTAATATCCAGGGTGTATTTTAGTCATAGTGTTAAATTTTAATAGCTAAAGACTGTATATTCATTTTTAGTTATTAACACATCATAGTAAATCTTACTACCAGTAATACACTTCTAATACATGAATAGTTCGAAGGAGCTGCGTAAGTGTCGTAATCATTGATAATGGCTTAAACTGCTGTTCAAGATGTTTTGCAGTTAATTGAAATGAAATAGTGCAGCTTGTGACTTGGAGCCCTTTGTCTTGGTTCTGAAGCTGTGTGTGTTGAAGCGCTCGCTCTCTGAGAGCACATCAGTTTATTAGGGCATGTGCTGCATGTGGAATAGCTGCAGGCCAAATTCACTTCCACACACACACACACACACACACACACACACACACACACAAGGCCAGTGTGTCAAAAACACACCAACATCGATCTGCTGTGTCTAAACCTCAACACACAGAACAGAGTGTGCACTGTGACAAGGACTAGCTGCTGGTTTCGATGTAAACTGTGGCTGATCTTTATGCTAACTAGCGTCTGGAGACAAATTCATTCTTCTGAACCATACGGCACAGTATGCGTCATATTAAGGCAACAAATATTGGTGTTTAACATTTAATGCTTTCTCTGGACGCATATCATAGAAAACTGGAATTTTCTTGCATTGTTTTGGAATAAAGTACTATTAATGTACTTATTATTATTATTATTATTATTATTATTATTATTATTATTATTGTTATTAAAGTTAAAGCTTTACATGATGATTCTTACAAATAAGTCATCTCACTATTCTAATGTCTATATTCTTGTCAGTTGCTAATTACAAATGCTAAGAAATCTGATTCAAAAAAACCTTCCTCACGTTGACTTTTTCAGCAATCACTCCAGCTCGTCATAGCTTCAGAGTAACTCCGCCCCTTTTTCTGGAATAATTTATTCCGCCTCATACCTAACACACCGAAACAGTATGAAATCATTTCATAGTGCACTGAATCATTTTCTTAAAAAAAAAATCATAATAATTAATCGAATCGTTTCCAGTTCAGAGATTCAACTCGTGTCCTAATAAAGGTCGCGAAGATTTTGGTCAGGACGTTTTGTATAAAATCAACAGTGCAAATGTCCAAGTATACCGAATGCATTCAGTCAAAAGAAATTTTACTGAAATTAATGATCTAATTGAAATTAATAATCGTCTCATTTATTTCCATTATTTGTGATAAAGTGACCTTTGCACACATTTCATAGACTAACGGGTTTTTAATTTATTAACGGAACCGCTCGGCATCTTGAGTCTGTGTGTTTCCTCCTGTTTAGCGGTTAAACCTCTGAGCACATTCTCAGAGCCGCAGATAACAGCCGCAGTGTGTGTCAGAGAAGCGGTGAGACTGTGAGATAGGCGAGATCCACACACACACACACACTCAGCACAGGGTGAATAAACCCGATGGGGTTGCCATGGCGACCGTGGTGGATCCGCAGAATAGGCGTGATTCAGATCGTTAGCATTCTTTCTTAAGGACAACACACGATCAGTTGCCCCCTTGTTCGTGCCCCTACGCATACATACACACGGAACCAGGATGAAGAGGAAAGGAAGTGTCCACACACACACACACACACACACACACACACACACACACACAGAAGCCTCAGAGCTGCAGCTGCATGCCCCGGCTCCTCCCTGCTGCTTTGCCCCGGCTGCCAAACAGCACTTAAACAACATATAATCCACATCCGTTGAGAATTTGGCCGGAGGTTCGTATCTCCGATCTTTGCTTCTTAATTCACCGTCTGTAGGAAGCCAATTGATGATGACCGGATTACAACAGACTTCCGGCATTTATCCGAAATTAGAGCCAGTCCTCAAGGTCATTAGCATTGAATTGTGCAGGAGGTCTTCACCGTGTGAGCTGAAGATGCAGGCAAAACAAAACCTGACACGTGTGCTCTTGTGACGTGCCAAATGATTCTGCACGAGAGAGGAAAATAATAGCAGAGGAAGTCTGGCTGTCTGGTGTGGGTTGATTAATTACAGTTCGCAGGTCGGATACGCTGCTGATTTCGTGCTGCATCACCATGACGACTCGTAATGTGGTGTTAGGCTTGCTAATAAACCGCAAAATCGCAGCTTTCACTAAAGCCCTTATCATTATGGTTATATCTCTTCTCTGCATTACAGTCATAGAGGAAAGAGGAAAGATTTAATTAAATAACATAAACATCCTCGTGAGATTATCCTTAACTGAGACTGAAGGCCACAGGCCACGCCTCCTTCTCTCAGACTGAAGCTCACAGGCCACGCCTCCTTCTCTCAGACTGTAGCACACAGGCCACGCCTCCTTCTCTCAGACTGTAGCACACAGGCCACGCCTCCTTCTCTCAGACTGAAGCACAGGGGCCACGCCTCCTTCTCTCAGACTGAAGCACTCAGGCCACGCCTCCTTCTCTCAGACTGTAGCACACAGGCCACGCCTCCTTCTCTCAGACTGAAGCCCACAGGCCACGCCTCCTTCTCTCAGACTGAAGCACGGGGGCCACGCCTCCTTCTCTCAGACTGAAGCACTCAGGCCACGCCTCCTTCTCTCAGACTGAAGCACTCAGGCCACGCCTCCTTCTCTCAGACTGAAGCACGGGGGCCATGCCTCCTTCTCTCAGACTGAAGTACTCAGGCCACGCCTCCTTCTCTCAGACTGTAGCACACAGGCCACGCCTCCTTCTCTCAGACTGAAGCACAGGGGCCACGCCTCCTTCTCTCAGACTGAAGCACTCAGGCCACGCCTCCTTCTCTCAGACTGTAGCACACAGGCCACGCCTCCTTCTCTCAGACTGAAGCCCACAGGCCACGCCTCCTTCTCTCAGACTGAAGCACGGGGGCCACGCCTCCTTCTCTCAGACTGAAGCACGGGGGCCACGCCTCCTTCTCTCAGACTGAAGCACTCAGGCCACGCCTCCTTCTCTCAGACTGAAGCACGGGGGCCATGCCTCCTTCTCTCAGACTGAAGTACTCAGGCCACGCCTCCTTCTCTCAGACTGAAACACACAGGCCACGCCTCCTTCTCTCAGACTGAAGCACTCAG
Source organism: Pangasianodon hypophthalmus (assembly GCF_027358585.1). NCBI lineage: Eukaryota > Metazoa > Chordata > Actinopteri > Siluriformes > Pangasiidae > Pangasianodon > Pangasianodon hypophthalmus. The sequence continues at coordinate 2,987,191 of NC_069737.1, read as the reverse complement.
GCCACGCCTCCTTCTCTCAGACTGAAGCACAGGGGCCACGCCTCCTTCTCTCAGACTGAAGCACTCAGGCCACGCCTCCTTCTCTCAGACTGAAGCACTCAGGCCACGCCTCCTTCTCTCAGACTGAAGCACAGGGGCCACGCCTCCTTCTCTCAGACTGAAGCACAGGGGCCACGCTTCTTTCACTTCAATTCAAAGCAGAGAAAATTACTCTTCTGTCACCTCGGTCTCAACTCAATAATTGGAGAATCTGTCAGCAGTTGTAGCTGTGAGCTATCACACAGAAACACACACACACCTGTCACTATTGTAGCTACACATATAACCTTCATCTCTCTGCACACACACCTGTCAGGTCATGTTTACAGCAAATCTTGCTTTCTTAAAACTGTCTCACAGAAACAGTAGCTCACCATTTACCAGAAAACACTTTCCTTCCTGCTAGTTTCTGTTTTTACATCCTGTAAATAAACCGGAGTTCACAGCCTCTGTGTTGTTCTGTAAACATTGTAAAAATACCATGAGCATTCGCACACCATAGAAAAGAGACACAGCGACCGGCAGCTCTGCGTCTGGGGCTTTCCTTCTCGCTTCCACCTTTACAGTTCACACCTCACGTGTCAGGAGTTTTTTTCACACTTATTTCTCTTCTGTGAAGAATGAGTTCATTGTGAGCAAGAGACTACAAGCAGCTAGAAATCCTACTGTTTTCTTTTTTTAAGCTGAAAGTGACAGTTGTAGGTCAGTGAATGAAAATATTAGCTCAGAAAGGTCAAGATTTTACCCAGGAAGTAAAGATGTAAAGATTCACTGATTTCAAAGTCTCAATATTTATGATTCAATTATTCAGAAATATTTATCAGATTTATTATTATGAATTATTATTTAACAACTGTGTGCTTCAGTCTCAGCGAAGGAGGCGTGGCCTGTGTGCTTCAGTCTCAGCGAAGTCTCTCCCACTCTCTCCCATTATATATTATTGTCCTGCACTGAAACAGGCCTAAATTATATCTTTTATACACTGAATCATTATTTACACTATCGAAATGTCTCTGAAGGAGAGATAAACATCTCTGTCATTCATACTCATATTATAGTTCAAGTGTAGAAATGATTAGAAATTTGTATTCTGGAGAGACAGTAGTTGAATATGACGTGTTTGCGGTTCAGCATTGTACCCTCATGTTGTTTTTTAGGTCACATTTTAGCTTTGATATCCTTCTCTATTTTTGGTGTTTCAGTTGCTAGCTGATGGGAATGTAGCTGACTCACTAGATGCTAGCAGTCTCGCACTCCTCCTTTACTCTCTGAGTGCTGTCTGACTCACACACAGACCTTCTTCACTCTCTCGCTTCATTATCTGTTGAAGTTAGATTGAATGTTGACTTCTGTTTACCTGGATGTTTTCTAGTCACTTTCAAGTTGACTGAGTAGATTCATAGTGCAAGAGCTAGAAAGTTCATTAAATACAGATTAGGGGTGGTGTGTGTGTGTGTGTGTGTGTGTGTGTGTGTGTGTGTGTGTGTGTGTGTGTGTGTGTGTGTGTGTGTGTAATCTTTCGCTCTGCTTTGGGGAAGCTGTGAGGGCATGACCTTGGTGCCAGAAAACTCAAAACTATGTGGTTACTAACCATGTGGAGCATTCTAACGTTACATTCTTGAAAATTACAGACTTTACCATCAGCACCACCCATATTGGATATAAAAATGATCAGATATACGGTGTGTAATCTCTATAACCAGCCCAGAACATCCTTCTTCCTTTTTTCCTGCTTTTCTCGGCTTATTTCTATCTGTGCATTTAGAACGTAGAAATCCGAGATGTGCCATTTTCCGAAGCATCTCTGAGGCTTTAGAAAAGCAACAAAACCACAGTAGACTGCTTCGGAAAGCCTATATTTGATCCAGAAAGCCTCTATTTGCTTACTTCAGCCCATTTTTAACCACTGGAGCTCGGAAAAAATTCACTCACATGCCCAAAAAAGAACTTTTTTTAAAAAAATTGGAAAGAAGTCACAGAGGACACGCTGACCGAACCTCAAACACATCATTGCCTGGTGTAGGAGTCACCATTTATTTAGTTCAGTTAGCAATTAGAACATCTGGTTAGATTAATTTTCTATGACAGCAGCTCTGACAGTAGTGCAGCTGCAAATCACAGGTTTCAATTAATGTGCTCGTTCTAATACGTTACCGTTTCTATAGTAACCGCTCATTTACAGGGACTATGGTGGGCGATCGACATAATCAAAATTTAGAAATAATTGGATTTTAAAAATGTGTCGGTTTTTACAAAAGAAAATGTGTAATGAGGTTTTCTGCTTTCGTTTGTGTGGCTTAAGATTTAAACTCTCACCTCCACTAATTGCTTCAGGTGGAAATGCACTTTTAACACACTTTTGCCAGGAGTACATGAAAGCCTGCCATCAGTGTGACTGCTGAAAGCTTTTCTGTGTTTTGTGTGTGTGTGTGTGTGTGTGTGTGTGTGTGTGTGTGCTGACATAGACACACACTCTGAAGAGGCTGTTAAAGCACTTGGTATTGATCAGCAGTGGTGGATCACTGACAGCTGAATAAGTGCTGACAGCAGCAGCAGGTACACACACAGCTGAGAGAGCAGGAGACCCGGGCTGATAACTGATGTGTGTGTGTGTGTGTGTGTTTTTCTCTTCTCTTTGTGCTCAGGAGACCCTGCAGCAGCTGGTGATGATGCCTCTGCCCAACGTGCTGGTGCTCGGCAGAACTCCGCTCACTGGTATGTGATGCTGAACTTCTTTCTTTCCTCCTTCACTCTCACTTTCTCTCACAAACAGTGGAATATATTTATTTGCTGATGTATTTAACCTTTATGCTGATTTATTTTATGAACGTCAAGCAACGACATTAGAATTTGTAAAACAGTCATCAACAGTATCTCAGTATATCAGTATCTCAGTACATTATTATCTCACTACCTCAGTATCCCAAGGTTTCAGTATGCCAGTGCCTCAGTTTTATAGTGCTTCAGTACCTCTGTATCTTGGTATGTCAGTATCTCAGTGCCTCAGTAACCCAGTGCCTAAGTACCCCATTATATCACTCCCTTATTATCTCAGTATATCAGTATCCCAGTGCCTTAATACCCCCATTAAATCAGTACCTCATTATATCAGTATCTCAGTGCCTCAGTATCTCAGTGCCTCAGTATCTCAGTGCCTCAGTATCTCAGTGCCTCAGTATATCAGTGCCTCCTTGCATCAGTGTCTGAGTCCCTCAGCATCTCGTTACATCAATGCCTCATTATATCAGTACCTCAGTATCTCAGTGCCTCAGCACATCAGGGTCTCAGTCCATCAATATCCCAGTGCCTCAGTACCTCATTATATGAGCACATCAGCATCTCAGTGGTTCATTACATCAGTACTTCAGTATCTCAGTGCCTCAGCACGAGTATCTTAATGCCTCAGTGCCTCAGCATCTCAGTACCTACGTACATCAGTATTTCAGTAACTTAATGCCTCAGTAATTCAGTGCCTCAGTACCTCAGTGAGTCACAGTGAAGCAGCGGTGCTCCCTGTGTGACTGTTCAGCCATGTGGTTTTTATTAAGCAGTCATTAGAGCTGGATGGGGGATGGGGACTGTTATCAGCTAAACACCAATTCACCTCAGGCTACAGAACCTCACCGCTCTCACTCTTTCTTTCACTCTTTCTTTGTCTCCATATTGCTCTGAGTCTCTCTTTCTCTCACTTTAGTCTCTCTGTTGCTCTCTCATTTCAATTCAGCTCAATTCAGTGGGATTTATTTGCGTCACAAAGATACATGTGTAACTGTAAGAACAAAAAGAAAAAGTTATTAGAAAATGAAAAAGAAAATGTTTTTGTTCATTTTTTAGCTGCTGTTTAAGTAGTCTCTCATCCTTAGTCTCTGTTGCTCTCTCTCTCTTCAGTTCAGTTCAATTTAATTGACTTTAATTCACAGTGTTTTGTTTCACAGAGTTACATTTGTATTGACAAAGCTTAAATTATTACGTATTTTACAAAATATTTAATAAATAATGAAGTAGAACATTTTGGGTATATATAACCATAAAATGAAAAAAAAAAGATTAACATATAATCAAAAGTTTTAATTTTTTGTTCTTCCTTTTAGTTTCATTGGCATTTCAGTTCAATTTAATTCAATTTTTTAAATTATTTTTTTTAATTTTTAATTTTTTTTTTTTGCATTATGTAATTGCCAAAGCTTTGATTACATAGTAAATAAATAAATAAATAGAAAAAAAATATACAAATCAATTAGAAAATTCCAAAAACTGTTTGTTTTTATCTTTTTGTTGTTTTTGGTTTTTGTCTTTGTTGTTATTTTCTCTGCAGCTCTTTAAAATTAATTGATATTAATTTTATTTAATAAGGAATTAATTCACTTTAATTGATGGTGCTTTAGCGGTATCACAAAGGTACATTTCTTTTTTTTTTTACTTATTGGAGCTTTGTAACATTAAAAACAGTAACAATTAAAAGTCGAACAAAAGAAAAATGAAATAAAATGAAAACAAATCAAATATCATATAAAAAAGCAACTCTGTAGTGCTGTTAGTTTTTCTGTCAGTGTTGCTCTTGGTCTCTCTCACACAGTTTTTCTGTTGCTCTCTCGCTCTTAGTTTCTCTCTCTCTTACGTTTATACTCTGTGTCTCTCGCCTCGTCTCTAACGTCTCCGTCTCGCTGTTGCTTTTATCCTTTCTCGCTGTCGTTTTCTGTTTCTGTCTCTCTGTCTTGCTCGGAGTCTCTCTCTGTCCCTCCGGTGTGCATTCTTTCTGTTTTCTCAACCGCTGTAGGAGAGACGGATGTCACAGAGCTGCCTCACCTTCTTTTCTCGTCTTTTCAGTCTTACTCACTCAGACCAGGCTGTGCTGACTCGCCCAGCGTTTAGATGCGTCTCTGACAGCTGCTCTGTTCAGCCATTTTAACTGAGGACAGCTGGAAAACAGAACTGCCGAGTCACGACAGGTGCAGTTTAGCAGCAGGCCGTTAGTTTATTAGCATAGCTGAGTAAGCAGTGTGAGAGATGAGAGTGGGCGTTCAGAGTAGCGTGCGGCGAGGCGACAGGCAACCGTTCACAAGCGTGATTTCATCATCAGCAACAAGCGACACTGAAGTTCTCCCGATTCTATATACAACACGTTAAAGTAAAGCGACAAATCCAAACAATTCCTCACGTGTGGTGCAACGTTTCTTCAGCTCCACACTTACGACTTTAGCGCCTACTTGCAGTTAGTTCCCATTTAGTGTTTGATGCACAAAATGGATGACAAACTTATAACCATAATCTCATCTTATCCTGTTATACATCAATGTGTATAGCACTAGTAGCTACTAGAGTTAGCTAGCTTTGCTAATCAATCTGACGATGAACCCGAGCACGGAAGGTGTAAATCAGACTTAAATATATTGTGTATAAAACATGTAGCAGGTTGTAGGCTATACATTTGGGCTTTTACCTTTTACCATTTCTCAATTGTACTAAAGAAAATGGTGGACAGGCCACGCCCATAAGCAACAGCATTAGCAATGGTTACGCGTGCACAGGAGACAACTACAGGTGACACGAGTGAACGTAGCTTCAGTGCTTAGAAGGAGCTTCATTGTATGAACATGTATCGTGATGCTGGATGTTGCAAAGCTCTGTACAGGAAGCTGTCATTGATGACATCATAGAGTACCTCTACAGGAAACCACTCTGTTCTGAGGCATTATGAAGCCCTGGGGTCCATCTTGAGAAGCTGTTTCCTCTTCCTGTACACCAGTTATTGTTCACAGGAAGTGCTGGAGGTTTGTCATGGTCCCTGTGACCTCCGGTTTCCCGTCAGGATGATGGAGGAAGAGCTTAAAAACTCAGTGAGTGTGCATTACCGGACCCGAGCGAGGCCCAGGGGTTCCGTTAGAATGATGTTTCCCCTCATCTTTCTCTCTCTCCCTCTCTGCTCCAAGTGTCCTTGAATAATTTATGCACCACTCTGCAAAAACAGCAGCTCCTCATTTGAAACCAGCAGGGATTTTCATTTCAGGATTTCTAGCCAGGTGTGTGTGTGTATATGTGTGTGTGTATATGTGTGTGTGTATATGTGTGTGTGTATATGTGTGTGTGTGTGTGTGTGTGTGTGTGTGTGTGTGTGAGAGAGCATCTTTATATGATTTAAAAAAAAAAAAGAAAGGGAAAAAGCATTTCCTGTGTGGAGAGCTCATGCGGATTCCTCAGCGTGACTAACTCGCATCATGTTTCCTTTTACGCCTTACGTTGGTTTATGCTGCAGCGCTCATTTTCAGCTCGGTGCGTTTTTCTTTCATAGAACAATTTCCATAATCATGTGGACAGAATTATTAATCAGTTTTCGATTCAGTTCACCAAACCGCCTTATATCTCACACCAGAATGAGGACTTTGTGACTTTAATCTCGCTCAAAACCTGTTTTCGTTATGACCAATCCAGCTTTTATGATTATGCAAATTGGACACGCCCCCCAATCATACAAGCCCCGCCCCTTCCGCTAATAAAGTGGTGCTGTAGAGCCTGGTTTGTATCGTACAAGTGACAAGCAGGTGTTCTTACATCATTAAATATCTGAGCCAATCATTTTTAATTTCTAAAAGAGGCTGGAGCTACAATGTAAGGAATTTCTCTAATTACGCTTCTTCATCATTAAATGAATATGTCATTGTTTAATAAATGATAAAATGTAATCGTTGCTAGTTGCTATAGGAAAAAATCTACTTTAGGGTGGTAACAGTAATAACTCCACTTCATCGCACCACCCAGTCGTTGATTATTTTCCTGTAACCCAAATATTTTATTCCTGCAAGTTTTCAGGTCGATCTTGATCATGTTGTGTAGAGCTTGTGAGTTTGTCTCGCTCCCAAATATAGCGTTCTTGTGTATCCAGAGGCCTGGCTTGGTGCTGATAAATAAATCTAGGCCACCATTCAGCTTAAAGTGTGCTGTTAGAAGAGCAGGAAGTATCCTGCCTGCAGTGAAGATCAGATATCTCTGGTAAATAGATTCTCTGTGAATGATAAATCTATGCTATGTGCAGTTTTTGGTTTGCTTCAACACACACACACAGGTGGTATCAGTTTTGTATCTTCTGAGCAGGACCTTGTCGTTGTGTCCATGTAGACTCCTCACAGTTGTAGTTTCACGCTAGTTAAACAGCCCGTATGTTTGTTGGTCTGCAATTGGCCGCTCTTTAAGCCCCTCCCCTCGTCTGGGCCAGCGGGAACGTCGGTGCCAAGCAGCCCAGTTGGACGAACCACCTGCTTTTCTCTTCTTAATTCCGCCGTGTTAACAGTTCATCTCCTCCAACAGCTGCCTTGCGCTTCGTCTCGGCCTCCCACAGTCGAGGCGCGCTGAGGAGCTGAGGATTATGGGATTTTTTTTTTTTATTGCATCAAAGTGTTTCTGTTCAACAGGTGTACTCATAAAGCTCACGTTTCATGATGATTTAAAGCTCGTGTTGTTTCTTTGCTTTCAGAACAAGGCCTGGCTGAGGTGAAGAAGCTGCTCTTGCTGTTGCTCGGGTGTGCTGTTCAGGTATAGGAACACACACACACACACACACACACACACACACACACATCCTGGTCATGATTTACAGTAACTGTGCAGCTGGTAGAGACTCCAGATTGTGCAGAGTGAAAGAGAAGTAGGCGATAATGCCATGAGCCTGACAGGTGGCATCAGCTGGCCAGGAGCCAAGATGAGCTCTGGGCAAGGAGCCGTCTGCTCTGTAGGAGGGCGGGGTCGCTCCACACACACACACACACACACACACACACACACACACACACACACACACAGTAATAGCACTTTACCTCAAAACAGCACAAGTGTCAGTGCAAAAACGCAAATAGTGTAATCTTTACTGAAAATACAGAGAAAAAAATGTAATAGCAGTTCCAAAACAGAAACACAGCCGAGTGCCACTACTTTAATTTCCCCCTGAAAATACAAAGAAGCAAGCTTTCATGTAATAGCAGTGCACGTCCAAGCTGCTAACAGTGCCTATACATTATTTGTGTGTTTAAAAATTTGAGCAAACGTTCACTTAATAGCAACACACACCACCAGACACAAGCCAAGGGGGTGCCAATACTTTAATCCCGATTTGAAAATACACAGGAATTTGCATGCCAAACATCAAGAGTCGCACCTTTTTGTGGCTGAATCTCGAATGTTAATATAAACTCACCATGTAGGGCACTAGGTAGGGTGTAGAGCTGCATTATATACTCTATGTAGGGCACAAGCAGCAGGAAGCCATTTTGGATTTAAGGTGGCAGAAAGACAATTGTGTTACCAATCAATGGTCTGAAATATTTTAAGCTCCACCCACACGTCTCAGCTGTCGTGATACCTGGGCAAGGAGGATAAGCAAATATTAATCAAGGCATTATGGGTAATGTGCTAAGCCATGTCATAGTGTCTAATGGGAAAGGGTTTAAGTGTGGACATCTTTAATATACATCAGTGCCGTAATGCCATCCGAACATAAAACGTCGGTTCAGATCTGATATAAAGCACATCCTCGTCAATACACACTGCTCCTGCGCTTCTCAAATTATCCTCAAATCCTGGAGCTCGTCAGCTATTCACGGCACAGATCTGCATGCATAATGCTGAGGCACACAGGCGTTCACGTTATGGCGAGATTTTTCCTCCTATTAATAATACAAAGAATACGGTTAAGGGTTAAGATTAACATCACTAAGATGAGACTTATCTGCATATCTGGTCATGTGACCTCCCAGGAGGAACTCGGAGCAACATTTAAAAGTAAGATATTGTCAGTTTATTAGTGTTATGGATTTGAAATCATGTGTGTGTGTGTGTGTGTATATATATATATATATATATATATATATATATATATATATATATATATATATATGAAATAGGAAATGAAAATTTCATACCTGCCCTTCAGTCGTATTAACGTAGACACACAGTCTCTGTTCCTGAAGTGACTTTTAGGTCTGGATAAGTATTTTTATAGCTGATTATGTTTTCCTTTATCTTTTCATGTATTTTTTGTGAGCTCTTGCAGATTCTCTCACAGGATTCAATTCTCTGTTCATTCACAGTGCGAGGAAAAGGAGGAGTACATCGAGAGGATCCAGACGCTGGATTTTGAAACGAAGGCAGCCATCGCGTCTCACATTCAGGAGGTACGAAGCTGCCGTGATGGAAAGCCGTACATTCAGAATCCCGGGACCGCGGAATTGACTCGGTTTGTTCACTCGTTCCTTAATTTGCTCTTGCACAGGTCACCCACAATCAGGAGAATGTTCTGGACCTGCAGTGGCTGGAGGGGGGAGAATCTCCACCTGAGGACCTGGACTCGCTCTCCAGAAACCTGGCCTTCCATCTCAGACGCCTGGTGGACGAGAGAGACGAGCAGCTGGAGGTACGAGAGAGAGTGAGAGAGAGAGTGGAGGATGTATCCTGAATTTGTGTATAGTGTGAAAGTCTGAAATTGTTCCTTTGAGGCTTCGAGTCTGCTCTCTTCTATCAGCATGTGAATCAAACTTGGATAGTGATTGGCCACAGCAGGCTATGCTGTGTACTCATCCTGGATGGTGATTGGCTAACACTAAGAGCCTTAATACTTATTGGTGGATTCTGGGAGACGGTGATTAACCTTAGTCCTGCCCTTGAACCCCCGCAGCCTCTCAGACATTCCCAGCATCCTCTGCTCCTCTGAGGCTGAATAATGATCAACAGACCCCTGCTTGTGGCCAGCTACTCTTCATTAAAATGCCATTTACACCCTTGTTCTTCCACACACACACACACACACACACACACACACACACACACACACAGGTCATACTATCCTTCTGAGGACATTCCATTGACATGATTATTAATACAGCTAATTAATGCTAAATCTAAATCTAAATCTAACCTCAGTAACCAAGACGAAACTGTTTGTATTCTTTTTTCTTTTTTTTTTTTTTTATAATGACAGCAGTTTTCTTTGTATGGACCAACTAAATCCCCCCACATGGTTGACACAGTCAGATATTCCTGTCTTTGTGGGGTTTTTCGATGGTTGCGTCTCCTTCACTTAAAGCGTGACCTCATTTGGAGAGCACTCTCCTCTGATGGCTCCATCCTCATCACACTCCTGGTTTCTATTTAATGAAATCATCACGGCTGGCTGCTCGGCACCAGCGTCGCAGAACTGACCTTAATCTGTTTCCTATCTCCGGAGGAGAGTGAGCGCTGCTTGGCGATTTTACTGTACTATAAAAAGCTCCAGCTTTGTCTTAAAATGTTCTAAGGCTGGACGACGTGATACGATATTGATATTGCGATAAATGATATTACAATATGCTTTCCCCATGACTACTATAACACAGAGCAACTCCATGATAAACATCGAGGCCACTTTTTTATATAATATTTTCAATGGCACTTTTTTGCTGGCCTTTTTATCTAAATAAATCCAAACAGCACGGTCCAGACACTGTAAAATAAAGTTAGCAATGAATATAGAGTTGATAAATACAGTATAATGACTACAACAAACCGGATATTTTTCGTCCATCAGTTCGTAGTACAAAACTAATATAACTTTAATGTCGTGTTCCTTGTGAATCTGCCCTTTTCAGGGATGTTCGATATTGTGTTGACGTTGCGTCTCTGCCCACAGACGATCGTAGAGCTGACCCAGGAGAGAGATTGTGGCCAGTGTCCACCTCCTCCTCCTCCGCCCTGTGCCCAGTCTCCCAGCGATTCGCCCAGCATGCGGCGCACCGAGAGCAGGCAGCACCTCAGCGTCGAGCTGGCAGACGCCAAGGCCAAGATCCGACGCCTCCGCCAGGAGCTGTGAGTACAGAACCCTGACATTAACACCTGATCCGTCAGCTTTAGCTGACTCACATCCTGCAATTCTTCTCATCACTTCTGATCTCTAATCTAGTTTGGCCACATGATGATCATGAGTTATTTCCCAAGATTCCTATCATGAGTCTTGTTTAAAAAAATGCAATTTCGAGTCACTCATTTCCAGACCAGATGTATGGAAATTCAGAAAACTCCAGATGTCACTCTTAAGGAGAGCACACAGTGTAGGCCATGGCATTTTCCACAAGCCTAGATAAACGTAGCTAGCTGTAGTTTATTTATTTTAGCCGAGTCAACTTTTTGAATTGAAGCAGAGCATTTAAACAGATTCAAAGTAGTAGCTAAGATAGTTTCTTTGCTCACGAAATAACGTGTATTTTAACATACTAGGTTGCATATTATTTTGACAGACTGTTTAGTGAAATAGTACGCTATTTAGGACACTTTATTTCAGTGATACTGGGTTTTCTATTTTTTTTTTTTTAAATACGATTACGAAATTATGAATACAAACTACTGCCCCTTCCTGGTGTGGAGAGTTATTTCCTTTTACGTGGACAAAAAACATACATGAATTCCAGTTTTTATGCATTTTGTTTAAGCGCAACTTTTAACAAAAGACTTTAGATAACCTTGTTTGGTGTTAATTCATTGACATCTTGATGTTCCTTACAAAGTTTTGTCACTCAGGTCACCTCAAAGCCAAATGGGCTTGAGAGAGAGTTTGTAGATTTGGAGGAAAGGGATAAAAATGGCGTGACGTTATCGAACCCCACCCTTGTATTGAAAGTTTGTAGGATAAAAAATGTGACCATTGTGGTCAACACTACATCTAAAGCCTTGAACATTCATAGCAGTGAAATGGGATGTTTTCTGATGACCACCATAAACAGTTTCTTCATTTTTCTGTTAAACTGAATAGGGCTGAGGATCAAACCCTGATGACACAGTGCAATCCATCTGTAAATCTTAGACAAGGCACTGTGTTTAGTCATCATTCCTCATCCTTGTCCTTACTCATGACTCCTGCTGATTTCTTGTGAACTTCCCGCAAACAGCAAAAGATTGACGAATCATGCCGAATGAGTCCTCTTTTTTTTTTTTAAAAAAAAAAAAAAGCAGTTCCTCTGCAAGGCTCTGGCCGGAGTCCACAGTCGTTGTTTTTTCAGCCTTGTAAATAATCGAACTTCCTCCTTAAGAGTGCATTAACCTTGAGAGACAATGCACAGCGGCGTGATTTAGAAGTAGCGGTCGTGCTGATGGAGAAGCGGTTTTACAAATGAGAGGAAGTTGAGATACATATAAGTGCATCCAGCTTTGCTAATCAGGAAGTTTAAAAGCCGTGTGAGAGACGCTGCAGTTATCACATGAGGCGAGGCAGCACTTGTTTTTGTTCTCTTTGCACGAGGCCGTGACACAGCGATGTCAGTGTGGTGAAAAATGACTGTGTGTTGGACAGGCTGTGGATCAGATGCCTGGGGATTCGCCCCAGATCCACGAGATAATCTAGCATGCATGATATTCTTGAAAAGTCTTTGGCCTACTTATAGAGTCTCTGTGAGATTTTATTAGAGCACAGAACTACTGTTTATCACTGCACATTCCTCTTCTGCTGTAGTTTGAGATTTGGCAGCAGTTTAATATCATGACGTGAAAATATTTTCACAGTACTGAGTATATTTCATGATGTGTATGTTTGCTGAGGTTAAAAAAAAAAGCCTATGATAAACTTTTATTTAAATTCAAGAAAGTTTTATCATCATATCGTACTGAAAGAGGAAAAAGAGGATCTTGTATATAGTCAGTTCATTTGTTATTTTGTATTATACACCATCACTTTTGAATTCTCAGTTCTGATTGGTTGGGTGTTGATTCAATTTCTACAACAGCAGCTCTGACAGTAGTGCAGCTGCAAATTACAGACTTTGTATATATATATAAAAAAGTGTGTAATCATTGATATGGTGAAGTTTTCTGTAAGGAGATGTTTATTAAACATTTATGGAAGGAGTCTCCAGTGTCAGCGCTTTTGTAACAGTCAGAGGTAAAGCTGCAACTTCTGACACGAACAGAGTTTACGCTTTACTGGTTCTCGGTACCATTACAAGCTGTGTTTTGTTTTGTTGTTTTTTTTTTATTATTATTATTAACTAGAAAGAGAGAAAAAAAACTTCAAGAAAGAGGCTGGTGAAGGAATGACTGTGTATAGCTGCTATAACGTATAAAGCGAGAACCGGAACTAACTTGTTGCACAACATTAAACACTAAACTATAAATGGATAAAAGGTATGATGTCATTCTGTATTTAAAAAAAGATAATGTTGGCAAATTGGTGTGGTATAAGAGGAATAAAACACTTGGGGACATGCTGGTATAAAATAATCAAGACAATGTTTGGATATATTTCTATTCTACCAATTTTCGGTAAATGTTTGCGGGGAAGACATTAGTACAGTTTTTGTATTTTTCCGAACTGGAGTCATTTCAGGTGTTGTATTATTATTGTCATGTTTTCTCCGGGAATCTTTCCCAGTTCTTGCCATGACCACCTTTGATTTGCTCATTGAGTAAGCGTGTATGGTACAATGTGCTAATCAGATTGAGCTAAAATACACTGAAATACCCAGCCTATGAATTTTTCACCTCTACACACTGGCTTTCAGTGACCAAAGCCCATCTGGAGGGACGAGTTTGCACACATCAGTGCCAGGAATGCAGCATTAAAACAGGTGGAAGTTTCCCACATGCTACATCTTGCTCTCTTTGCTGCCTACGTTAACATATAGACCTCTTACTAACTCATTATAATTATTATCATTATAATATTCCTCGCTATTCAAATGTAGTGGAGATGTTAGGGTTAGGCTCAGGAAGAGACGGTTATGTGAGGACCGGAGCAGGACAGAGGAGAGTGTGTGTGTGTGTGTGTGTGTGTGTGTGTATGTATTCTGTTCAGAGGAGACCGTTGCAGATTTGCATGCCCTCAGAGCTTTTTTTTTGTTTGTTTTAATCTCTCTTCCCTCTTTGAGATTTTGCACAGTGGATAATAACAGCAGTCTGAACCCTAATGCAAATTTATTGTAACACAACGACTCAGAGAACATTTATATTAAACAGGCAGAAATGCAAAATTTATTCATTTCTTCCTAAGAAATATTATTTGTGTATTTGGTTTTAAGAAGAGTTTTTATTATTATAATGTATTATATGTATTTATTATGCTTTGTGTCCTGAGTTAGAACTGCAAATCTGATTAAAAATGATGGTAATTATGGGATGGAGACATAAAGAGTGTGTGTGTGTGTGTGTGTGTGTGTGTGTGTGTGTGTGTGTGTGTGTGTGTGTGTGTGTCACAGAGAAGAGAAAAGTGAGCAGTTGCTGGACTGCAGGCAGGAACTGGAGAACCTGGAGAAAGAGCTGAAGAGGATTCAGCAGGAGGTAACACACACCTGAATAAAACATAAAGAGAATTACTAACACTAAAAGGTCTATATCAGGGCTTCTCAACCTTTTTTGGCCATTTTTATCAGCCCAACATTCCTATAGTGGGAATTAGTAGAAATTAAAGGCCTACTGCTTTAAAAATTCTGAGTGTATTTCTGTAAATAAGTACACAATCCACAGCATGATGGGTAACTGTGCTGCTTTGAAAGTTGATTTTAACAGATGAATATAAAAAATTCAACCACCGAACCACCAATGACACACATAAAACACAAAAACATATATTGCGCAACACGTTATACATCAATCTCGGTTCTTGATATTATATTACATGCATAATGATGATTTGATGAATCGCTGTGTGTAACTGCACAACTCCAGGCGCTCTGTACTCACTGCTTCACATGGCAGGACTGGGCTTGTGCGGCGCACAGCAGCGAATCAACTTCAAATAATGGAAAGAGCGTATCTCATCTCAACTGCTACATCCAACCTAGAGCACTACTTTGATTTGATGCTCACAAGCGCACTGAATCCTGCGCTCCATAAATAAGTGCTAGCAAATGGTTTAAGTCTGGTTCAAGTATAGCCTTGCACGTAATAGTTTCAAGCGTAAAGCTTATTTTACACTGCAAGCATGGACTGTTCCTTTTCTTGCACTGGCTTAGTAAATAATAACATGCAAATATCTGTAAATATTATAAACATGCATTACCACAGATTTTCACTTCTATGCTCTGTAATATTGCTGGTTTCCTCTTAATTTTGGGAGGACACACCGTGCTCTTGGCTCGATAATATGATTAGAGTTTTAGTCTAAATCGCAGATATTTTTGCTCAGGATTTCGGCGTTTGCATTAGAAGTGTGTAGTAAATCATTTAAAATGCAGACAAGCCATCATTTGTAAATATCTGCTAAGAAAATAGAGCTACCAAACTAAGCTAGTGTAATAATTTAATAAATACTTGAAATTTGTAATGAGTGATATTTATAATCCCAGTTCTAAGGTAAAAAAAAATTGTGAAATTTTTTTTATTAAGAATTGTGCAGCTTTATGCTCGCTCTAACCCTACTTCACATGAGGCTGTGTGTGTGTGTGTGTGTGTGTGTGTGTGTGTGTGTGTGTGTGTGGTGTCCAGAACCTCCAGTTGCTGTCTGACGCACGCTCTGCGAGGGCCTACCGTGATGAGCTGGACGCTCTGAGAGAGAAGGCCATCCGAGTGGACAAGCTGGAGAGCGAAGTGGGCCGTTATAAAGAGAGGCTCCACGACATCGAGTTTTACAAAGCTAGAGTCGAGGTACGAAAACACCACAATGCCATGCGTTGATTAGTTTAGACTGATCATCTGCAGCTTCTGAAGTTCTTAATATGCGAGTAATACGCCACACAGGAGCTTAAAGAGGACAATCAGATCCTGCTGGAGACGAAGAGCATGTTGGAGGACCAGCTGGAAGGCTCCAGGGCTCGTTCAGACAAACTGCACGAGCTCGAGAAGGAGAATCTGCAGTTCAAAGCCAAAATCCATGACATGGAGATGGTACGAGGTTTATATTAAGGTTATGTAGTGATGTCTCTAAATGAAGCGATTGATTTGTATTATATGCGTTTGTATTTGTGTTGTGTGTGTGTGTGTGTGTGTGTGTGTGTGTGTGTGTGTGTGTGTGTGTGTGTGTGTGTGTGTGTGTTAGGAGCGAGACATGGACAGGAAGCGTATAGAGGAGCTGCTGGAGGAGAACCTGACACTAGAGATGGCTCAGAAACAGAGCATGGACGAGTCTCTGCACCTCGGATGGGAGCTGGAGCAGCTTTCCAAAACCACACCCGAGGTCACTGAGGGTACGAGTATTCCGCCGATTAATCATGATCTGGACCAGGCCTTTAATTATTTTAACTATAGCGCTGGAGAACTACTGCTCTACACATGTACTGTATATAAATAGGACAATAATAAAATCTACTAGTTGGAATGAATGGTGCATCCATTTTATACCACATCCCTGTTGTATTCTCGAACTCTGATTGGTCAGAAGGTGTTGATTAATTTGCTTAACAGCAGCTCCGATGGTATAGACAGGTTTATATTAACGCACTCGTTCTATAGTAACAACTCGTTCACAAGGAACCGATTCACGGCAGACGCTCCACATAAACCGAATAAAAAATGTGTGTAATTGTTGATATGGTGAAGATTTCTGTGAGCGTTTTTAGAAGGAGTCTCCAGTGTCAGTGATTTGTAACGGTCAGTAAGTTTTTTTGACATCTTCAGGACAGAGGATTTGGCATTTTGTGGTTTTTTTGGGTAACATGACAAGCTGCGTAACATAAGCGAGGTGTTTCGTGGACGTTCCACAACATTAAATTTAACTACAAATGGATAAAAGTATGATTTGTCATTCTTTAATAAATAAGAGGAATAAAACATTCAGCTTTGTGGCATTATTTTATTTGTTCAGTAGTTTTTTGTAAGCGGTTTGGTTTTACCGGTGCACTGTCTGCTAGCAAACCTTCAAAATTGATTATTTTTTTTAGAAGCTTTTTAACTGCCACTAACGTGATCAATATTTAATAGCGGCGAGTCCCAGCTTGCATTTGATCAAGCTAATAAAGCTGCTCTCAAACAAACCCTGTCTGAAGACGGATCCAACAGTGGAGGCTTGATATTACATTTTAATATTTGTTTTTTTTTCCTGCAGTTCCTCAGAAGTCTCTGGGCCACGAGGTCAATGAGCTGACCTCCAGCCGCCTCCTGAAGCTGGAGATGGAGAACCAGGCGCTGCTGAAGACCGTGGAGGAGCTGAAGGGCCACGGCGAGGTCGGCACGCGCCTCCTCAAGGCTGAAAAGGAAAACCTGCGACTCAGCCAGAAGGTTAGATGAGTCATGGTGGTTAATAATAATAATAAAAAAGCCTAGCAGCAAGGAGCATAGAAGAGAAAGTTGAAAAGAGCTTTGCATTTTGTAGAATAAAATGTGTTGACCTAAAAAAATGAGTATAACAGAAGGTCAGATCTCTCTGTAGAACCCAATACTGTCGGAGCTTTGACAGTATTGGGTTCTACAGAGAGATCGGACATGCGTGATGGGATTTAGCTTCATCCTGCTGCATGATGCTGTGTAATTACGTGTTTGAGTTTATTTAAAGGACTAACATGAGCACAAAGAGACGTGTTTAAGTGCCGCTGTTTCTTTGCATGAGTGACAATGCAGACACACTCAGCCCCTCCCTGTCCTGTCCTGAACAAACGAGTGTGAGCGAAAAGGGCGTAAAGGTGTTAATTATCCCTGTCTGATTCACCCCTCTTGATTTTAAAGACGGGGTGAAATCCGAAAGCCCACAGCTGCCCTCCTGTCTACAGATGTGAGTAACACAAAGACTCTGCGTGCAGATTATAACGTGTTAGTGACAATGCCGTGTCTCTGTGTCCGTGTCCGTGTCCATGTCCGTGCAGCTGGAGCAGCTGGAGAACGAAGTGCAGTCGGACAGAGAGAGTCTGCGCAGTGCCGAGACCCTGAGCTCAGACCTGATGAAGGAGAAAGCTCAGCTGCAGAAAACCCTGGAGACTCTGAGGGAGAACTCGGAGAGACAGGTACACGAAAATCACAGTCGATATGTCACGACATTTTTAGGTTTTTGTTTCTGTTTTGAAACAAACTAAACTCCTGCAAACAATGTGAGCTGCTAGGAGACGGCAATACCAAAACACTTAAATAAAAAAGTGAATGCAGACATCATGGCTCCTCCCACCATGACATCAGTACTTCATGATCATGTCTGACCAAAAAGTTTTTACTACGAAGAGTGAATTTAAAATTTCCCGGTTTCAGGGAAATCTGGTTATACCTAAAGACTAGTTTTCCAGGAATGAGAAAAGAGATAACATTTCCCTGAAATATTAGCAAGGTCCTGGGAAAAGGTGTCAAGTTTGTCTATTAACAGAGGGAGATTGTGCACATACACAATAATCTACTTCCTCTCGGAATTGGAGGAAGACGTGTGGATAAATATGTGAGTTTATTTGACTTTTGGGTTTCCAAAAGACTCTCACTAGATTTCTTTGCAAGTGAGACCTAGTAAAGACGCTGGCATTGCAGGAATTCCTGCTAGGTTTGGGATTTTTTTTAATGTGGCAAAATTTGCGTATATTATTTACAAACTTTATGTTCTTTGAAATTCAACCTGGTTCTTTGATGTACATTTTGGATTGCATGAGGAGCAACTGAACTATTTAAAAAATTAAGCAGTCTTGGAAAATGTGCATGAAAAAAGTCCTGTGAAATTCTTTTCTTAAACAATGGAAACAATATTCTTGTTTTTTTCCCCCAAATCTGCTTATTAATGCTCAGGTGAAGGGGTTGGAGCAGGAGAACGAGCACTTAAACCAGACCATCACGTCCCTCAGGCAGCGCTCTCAGGTCAGCGCCGAAGCCAGGGTCAAAGACATAGAGAAGGAGAACCGCGTCCTCCACGAGTCCATCAAAGAGACCAGCGGCAAACTCAACAAGCTCGAGTTCGAGCGCAAGCAGCTCCGCAAAGACCTGGAGTGCTACAAGGAGAAAGGCGAGAAGGCGGAGGAGTTCGAGGCGGAGGTCCAGCGCTTGGAGCGTGAGAACGAGGGTCTGCAGAAACGGGTGGCGAGCCTCGGGATCACCTGCGAGAAGGTGGACGCCTTGGAAAAGGAGAACGCTGAGCTGGAGGCGGAGAGCAGAAGGTTGAAGAAGAGGATTGATGGATTGAGGAACGCGTCCCTGCAGCTGGAAGCATTAGAGAAGGAGAACACCCAGCTGGAAGAGGAGAACCTGGAACTGCGGCGTACCACCGAGAGTCTGAGGTCCGCAGGAGCCAAAGCTGCTCGTCTGGAGCAGGAGAACCGAGAGCTGGAGAGCGAGAAGAATCAGATGCAGAGAAACCTGGAGCTGCTAAAAGCTTCGTCCAAGAAAACCGAACGCCTGGAGCTCAGCTACCAAGGTCTGGACTCGGAGAACCAGCGGCTCCAGAAGGCCCTGGAGAACAGCGGGCGTAAAATCCAACAGCTGGAAGGAGAGCTCCGGGACCTGGAGAGCGAGAACCAGAGCCTGCAGAGGAGCCTGGAGGAGCTGAAGATCTCCAGCAAGCGTCTGGAGCAGCTGGAACAGGAGAATAAAGTGCTGGAGCAGGAGAGCTCGCAGCTGGAGAAAGACAAGAAGCAGCTGGAGAAGGAGAACAAGCGGCTGCGGCAGCAGGCTGAGATCAGAGACTCTAAACTGGACGACGACAGTCAGAGAATCTCGCAGCTTGAGAAGGAAAACCGCACACTGAGCAAGGAAGTGAGCACCCTGAGCGATTCCTGTACCCGAGTCAAAGATCTCGAGAGGGACAACAAGGAGCTGGTGAAGCAGGCCACGATCGACAAGAAGACACTGGTCACGCTGAGAGAGGTACGCAAAAAAAACAAAAAAAAACATGGCGAATCATTTTGCAATTTACATCAATTTTATTGATTTTTGTGAGTCAGCATTTCAATCCTTCAGTTTTTTAATGGCAAGTAATTTTTAATGGCTTAATGATAAGTGCATGTTTTAAAGGGAGTGGCATAGATGCTATTGTCTGAAATGTTTACTCGCGCGTGTAATTTTACTTTTAGTACACACGCCTTGTTCGTTTCTTACGTTTAACTAGAAAATGAAGTATACAGGTTTTCACTTTGATGCAATGATTTCTGATGTCTGCTCGATGATGACCTCATATCGACCTCGTGGTGATGTTTTGTAATTCAGGAGCTGGTGAGTGAGAAACTGAAGAGTCAGCAGATTAACAACGATCTGGAAAAACTGACTCACGAGCTGGAGAAGATGGGCCTGAATAAAGAAGGGCTGCTGCATGATGAACAGAGCTCTGCTGCAAGGTGAGACTCACATACACACACACACACCCAGTGTACAGGTGCACAACACAGTACACACACACACACACACACACACACACACACACACACACACACACAAGAATTTACAAGATTTTCAGACTGGGTTTAACCATCAGATTAAGTTCCTGGTGACTTCAAATCAGTGTCGAATTTCCTCCTGCAGGATTTCACAATGATTATCGAAAAAGGAAATGGTTTCTAAATGACACAATTTTCGCAATATGTTTTCTTCGTACGACTTGCATGGGCTCGCAGTTTTTTTGACGGTATCCGTCAAAAATGTACCATTGATTTCAATGAGACCACAGCACTAATGATGCCAAGTGCCCTTATTATAAAGATCACATACTCTCATATGACCGTGTATCAGCCAATCAGAGACGATCTGGTACGGGTCTCCAGTCGTTCTCATCAGCATTCAGCAAGGTGGAGGAACCGTTGTCACTCACATCCCAGAGCTGTATAATTAAGCTTTAATAATCTATAAATACAGCTCACAGCCATCCTCAGCTCAATGCTCTGTCAGTACATGCACAGGAAAAGAGGGCGGAGCCTGAAAAACGTCACTATACCTGTGATGAAATGCTGAAATTAATATTGCTCGTTTTGTGATTAATATTGTTCAGACTCTCACTATACCATATGCATCAAATAAATAAATAAATAAATCTAACTGTAAAAAGTTTTTTTTAATTAAAAATAAAAACAGGCTAGCTTAGATAGCATCTCTAGGGAGGTGGTTTTATTTATTTATTTTTTGTTTTGTTTTGATTTACCAGTTTATACAGCGCATTCTGTGTTTTTTTTTTTTTAAATTCCTGTATTGAGAATGCAGTAAAATTAAAAATATCTGTGTTGTGTCTTTCAGGTTCAAGCTGCTGGAGTCGAAGCTGGAGTCGACGCTGAAGTCCTCGCTGGAGATTAAAGAGGAGAAGATCGCTGCCCTGGAGGCCAGACTACAGGAGTCCTCCAACCTTAACCAGCAGCTCCGACAGGAACTCAAAACAGTGCGAATTCCTCAAATACACATAAAATACAGTTTCATGATTCATTTCATTAATAAATCCAAAGACTTAGGTGAAAAAAAAAATTTGTGACGTGAGTCCGACCTGAACCCTCTCCACCTCCATCAGGTGAAGAAGAACTACGAGGCTCTTCGTCAGAGGGAAGAGGAGGAGCGCATGGTGCACAGCTCGCCCTCTAGAGGAGGGGAGGACTCGCAGAGCGTCAGTAAGTGGGAGAAGGAGAGTCACGAGGCCACTCGAGAGCTACTGAAGGTCAAAGACCGACTCATAGAGGTGGAGAGGAACGTAAGTGACCACTGCTTCCGCACAGATACATAGGGTACATCCTGCTGATGATATTAAAGGGGCAGTCAGCGATTTTTGAGCTGACCTTGCACTATTGTTTATGTAGGCTTCAGTTAAACTAATAATCAACCAATCAGGACATTCAGACATTTTCCAGTGGGGTGTTACGAGGGCGTGGCTTTGAAAGGAACATTGAAAGAAGGATCTGTTAAAATCCCTTTAATATCTCTCTCATATTATCATAATGCATCTTATTGAGTAATTTATCAGCTAAATAAATAACACTATGTCCAAGTCCACATCCGTAGTGCACCAGTTTGTATGTAGTTCCCAAACCAAATGGTCAAGAATATAACTAATGCTGTGTGGGTTTGTTTGTAGATGATGCATAGCATAAATAGTAAAAAGCTTTTTCAAATATATATAAGCATCAAATTTTAATTGCTGTATTCGGAAGAGGAAAAGCATCAAGTCATTTCAAAATTGAATGTTTGTCTGGTTGATTTAGACTAGACTTAATACATATATCCTCCGTTGGCCTACATATCCCATAATCCTGTGCATTAGCTCGAGTGCAACACTCAGTCTGGACAAAAATGTCGAATTAAAGAATATTCCCATTATGAACCCCAACGGTACTTTATTTAACATAGCCTAATGAGCAAAAGTCAGGATTTGGTTCTTCAGAGACGTCTTTGTCGCCTTCAAAGCTCACCCGTGATACAGCATAGACAAGAAGTCAGTGAGGAAGCCGCCTTCTGTTTAGGCACTTCCCATGTTTCTTATATTAATGTTCTAAAGAGTCTTAACTTTACATGCTTTCTTTAATGTAGAGAGACTAAGGCATCATTTTAAAGCATGTAAACACGAGCGATTTTGTTTGTTTTCCCAGAATGCCACTCTTCAGGCGGAGAAGCAGGCGCTGCGTACGCAGCTGAAGCAGCTGGAGACTCAGAGCAGTAACCTCCAGGCTCAGATCCTCGCTCTGCAGAGACAGGCCGCCTCGCTGCAGGAGAACAACACCACCCTGCAGACTCAGAACGCTAAACTACAGGTCACTAAACACTGCAGCCACGTCTCTGGGTCTCTCTGTTCTCAGCACAACACACAAACTCTGTATTTTTGTTTAAATCCTTTTTTATTGTCTATATTGCACATTTGGAACTAAACCCATAAAATCTGTAATATTTAAAAAAAAAAAAACTCCCCTTAAAATGCTTAATTTTTACTCTGTGTTTATTCTATGTAGGTTTATGTAAATATTTATTATCAAAAATATAACTCCGAATTATCTCCAAAATGTGTGTGGTATCTACGTTCGATAAATAATAAATAAATAAATAAATCGTTCATTAAACCATTCAATAATTCAAGCTGCGTTGTGTAGAAATGTGTAAAGCTGGGCTTTGTGAAATAACTGCTGGATTAAAGCTGGAAATGTAGAATGATTTTAAAATGAAGAGGACGTGGCACAGTTTCTACAGGATTGAGATCAGACAGCAGATTAAGTCTAATGTGGGTCAGTCGTAACCCTGGCCTCAGCTCCAGATGTGTTTACGGTTCGTTTCCAAGGTCCTCGCTGGAATAAAAGCTTTTTTTTTTTTTGTCATTATCAGATTAAGTCACAGATGGTTTGACCTTCAACGGGCTCGGGGTTTCTGGCCATACGGATTACCTGTGCATAATCATTTAATATTAAAAACAATTAAAAACAACAAGACCTGGCCAAGGTTTATAGAAGTTTCACTGCTAGCAGTTACAGACTAATTCCCAGTGATTACCAAAGAATTTGCTGCTGTTAGGGAACAATTCACTGCAGTTATCGAATAATTTGTTGTATTTGTGGATATTTCTCTGTGGTTACTGAATAATTAGCTGTAGTAGTTACCGAATGATTTGCTGCATTTACCAAATAATTCACTGTCGTTATCGGAAAATTTGCTGAAGTTTTCAAATAATTTGCTGAAGTTTCCGAATAATTTGCTGTAGATTCCGAAAAATTCGCTGAAGTTTCCAAAAAATTCACTGTAGATTCCGAAAAATTCGCTGAAGTTTCCAAAAAATTCACTGTAGATTCCGGAAAATTCGCTGTAGTTTCCGAATAACTCGCTGAAGTTTTCGAATAATTTGCTGTAGTTTCTGAATAATGCTATGAAGTTTCAGAATAATTCGCTGAAGTTTCTGAATAATTCGCTGAAGTCCTGAGCATTTAGAGATATGTTAGAAGACACATTTTGATGTTTTTCTGACTTCTTCTCAGGTGGAGAACTCGACACTGAACTCTCAGAGCGCGGCGCTCGTAGCCCAGAACGCTCAGCTCCAGAGTCAGCAGTGCAGCGCCGAGAGTGAGCGAGACGGCGCTGTGCGGGAGCGCGAGGACCTCCGATCCACCTACGAGCTGCTGCTGAGGGACCACGAGAAGCTCGCAGCTCTGCACGAGCGCCAGGCAGCCGAGTACGAGGCCCTGATCGGCAAACACGGGGGTCTGAAGAGCGCACACAAGAGCCTGGAGGTGCAGCACCGAGACCTGGAGGACAGGTGAGAACACCGGAGAGCGTGTGAGAGAGCCATTTATGACGAGATTATCTAGAAAATATAACGGTTTTCACTGTTTATTGTGTTTTTCCTCCCCATATTGCACTAATAAAGCATGCTATAACATAATACACAACCATATATACCTGAATATTCCAAAGTATGTGGATAATTTGAAGGACATCGTTATATGTCTTGTGGTATGTTTGTGGTGTGAGTGTATGTATCACGACAAGCCTTCTATATGGTGCGTGCAGGTATAACCAGCTGCTGAAGCAGAAGGCACAGCTGGAGGAGCTGGAGAAGGTTTTGAAGGCTGAGCAGGAGAAGATGCTGTCGGAGAACCAGAGGCACCAGGCCACAGCGGCCGAGTATCACAAACTGAAGGAAGAAAACGACAAGTGGGTGAATTCCATCTGCGCCAAGTGTTACGACAGCCTTAATTTTTTTTTTTTAGGAATTAATTTCTTCTAAAAGTAAAACAACATGGCTAATTATTGTAAAACCTTTATAGCACTGTTTATTTATGCATGAGATTTGGTTTTTGAATCAGAAATCTATTTGTAAAAGGACCTGATTTTTTATAAATCACATTAAGCTATCAAATTGTATTTGAAAATATACCTACATTTTCACATTTATACCACTATAAAATTGATGTACTACATAAACTGTAGGTCTAAGGTCTCTTTATATACTTTGTGAATTACTGTTTTAAGAAAATACCATTTTTTTAATGGCTGCCATTAAAGAATAATTCACTGTCATTTACTGAAATTACTGAATAATTAGCTGAAGCTACTGAATAATTCACTAAAGTTACTGAATAATTTGGTCTAACTTCTCTTTATGTACTTAGTGAAAAAATGTTGATTTGTTGATTTAAGAAAATTCCACGTGGCATTATTGTAGAAATTGTGGAATTTTATTGAGATGATTTCTTTTATATATGATAAAGTAAAGGTGGTTAATACTCTCCCTGCTCTCATGCCAAGGTCTGAAAGAGGAAGTTGCTCATAACCTTTTTTTTCTCTCTCTTCTTTCTTCTTCAAGGTTGAACACTACGTACCAGCAGCTGCTGAAAGATAACGAGGGTCTGCAAGCCGACCACAAGAACCTGAAGAGCCAGCTGAACGCCGCTAAACTGGAGCAGACGCGCCTGGAGGCCGAGTTCTCCAAGCTGAAGGAGCAGTACCAACAGCTGGATATCACCTCCACCAAACTCACCAACCAGTGCGAGGTACATTACTGCAATCCCACGTGCTCGCATAATCATTCAGGGCCTTTTTCACTTTCTAATGGGCATCTCCAATTTCACTCCTGACACCCTGCGAGAAGATCTGTCATCCTAACGCTGTTAGTCTGCTGGTTTAAATGGCATCATGATGTTAAATTGAAGCCGTCTGTACAGTAGAAAGTCTTCTCTTTGTCTCGCAGTGTGATTTATTTCTCCCTGAGGGAGGTTGAGGCTCGTCCTCAGGAATGCAGGAGCTCATCATAGCTTCCAGCATGGACATGTGAGACTGTGTTACAGTTTATAGTGTATGATTACCTCACTGTAGACTTAAAAAAAAAAAAGATTACAATGCATTTCCGTCTGTTACCTTCTAACTGTTCCTTACTCCTTAGTGCTTATCGTCTCATTTGTGTCTAGCTACAACTCCCCAGAAATGTGGGTTGTATTTCGCTTCCTCTTTCCTCTG
The DNA here is from genome assembly GCF_027358585.1 of Pangasianodon hypophthalmus. Taxonomy (NCBI): domain Eukaryota; kingdom Metazoa; phylum Chordata; class Actinopteri; order Siluriformes; family Pangasiidae; genus Pangasianodon; species Pangasianodon hypophthalmus. The sequence goes on along the minus strand of NC_069737.1, from coordinate 2,961,412 downwards.
GATTCCCCATAAATCACATTCCAGCAACCTCCGTAGCTCTGCGCAGGGATGCGACTGGACTGAAAACCCTTCAGCTGTGTTTAACTATTTTTTTAACCAGAAAAATACCTCTGCTGCCACTCCTAGCATGCTCGTAACTTTATCAAATACTACGTCTATCAAATGGACAGAAGAACACAGCATTGCTGACCATAACTAAACCAGACAAAGCAAAGCAAAGCAGCACTGCACATTTGTTTGTTTGTTTGTTTGTTTGTTTGTTTGCTCAGTAGGCCACCTTTCCTCCCCTCCACATCCCTTCAGCTTATAACGACAGCGTGATAAATACTGACAATGTAACAGATTTTTATGGAAAAGCTGTACTCAAAAATATCTTTCTATAAAAGAACAACAATTAGGGCATCTGATCATTTTACTTCCTTCGGTTTGTGTTATATATACAAGGATGTGTGTACAAAGAAACCTTTGTACAAAGATTTTTATTAGAAACATGTTTTGAATACTGTCTGTTTTTGTTTGAGCTGTCTTACAAAACCACGTATTTTTCCTACTTGTCTTTAGTAAAGTAAAGTTTAAGGAAAAATGCATGATGACGTTTTACTGCACCTCGTCTCTCCTTGTCTGACCCAAAACCTTAATTCCTCTGTGAGTAGCTGCTGAGCCAGCTGAAAGGGAATCTGGAGGAGGAGAACCGACACCTGCTGGACCAGATCCAGACCCTGATGCTGCAGAACCGAACCCTGCTGGAGCAGACCATGGAGAGCAAAGACCTCTTCCATGTCGAGCAGAGACAGTACATGTGGGTCATCACTGTTTATTACAGAACTACTTATACACAAGGAATAAAAAACTTAAGGGAGTGCTGTTATAGGGAAATAATCAATGCGTAAACTCCTCTGTCCAGAAGATGGCTGAAAACTTTTACCTCTGACTGTTACAAAGCACTGACACTGGAAACTCCTTCAATAAACATTAATGTCTCCTCACAGAAAACTTCACCATATCAACGATCACACACAGTTTTAATCCGTTTATTTGAAGCGTCTGCAGTGCAAGCCCCTGTAAATGAGCCGTTGCTATAGAAACGATAATGCATCGGGACAAACGCATTGATATAAACCTGTGTTGCAGCTGCACTACTTTCAGAAAATTAATCAACACCTTCTGACAAGTCCAGAATTCAATCTGCTTTTCTCACTTACAGAGACAAACTAAACGAGTTGAGGAGACAGAAGGAGAAGTTGGAGGAGAAGATCATGGATCAGTACAAATTCTACGACCCCTCACCCCCCAGGAGGTTTGTGTTTATCCTTACGTCTGGAAGTTGTTTCCTAATAATGATCATTTTCTTTGCTTTGAGGATTGATGAGGCTTTCTGCTCTTTTCTGCCAGAAGGGGCAACTGGATCACGCTGAAGATGAAGAAGCTGATCAAGCCGAAGAGCCGCGAGCGAATGCGTTCCCTCACCCTCACGCCCTGCCGCTCGGAGTCGAGCGACGGCTTCCTGGTGGCTCCTCAGGACAGTCAGGACAGCTCGTCCATGGGCTCCGGGTCACTCGACGACCCTCTGAGTCAAAAGAGGAGCGGCAGTGAGTATGAGTTTTCCTACAGCTCTCCAGCTAATTAACCTCCCTGTATACGCAGAGCTCAGTTTTAATTTGAGCAAATCAGGGTCAGCGCTTGTACCTAATTTGTCACAAGTTCAGAGCTTCGGGTCTCTTAGCAACAGCTCATGTCTGATCCTGGACCACATTTTAATGTTTTCACACTTTAAAATAAAAGCTGTGACGTTTCCTGACACCTACACTATACGGACGGGTGTCTATTTCTGAGTTTCCAGAACATTCACTCTTTCCTCGAAGCCGCTAGCTAGATTTTGATGTGTGTGTCTGCTCGAGACTTTTGGAGTTGCTGTGTGATGGTTGCTGCTCACTTTTGGTTTCACTTGATTTGCCTGTTTGTTTTCTTCTTCTCTCTCTCTCTCTCTCTCTCTCTCTCTCTCTCTCTCTCTCTGTGCTGAAAGGGAGGAGAGCACAGCACAGCAATGTGCAAGGTTCCTCCAATGGTATGCTTTAGCAGGGGTTTTAGCAGAAGTGTCCTCTCTCTCGGGGCGTGTCATCATCGTTACTGTGCATTTCTATTAAAAGGTGCAATGCAGCATAAAGGTCATTAATGCCATTAATAAGCAGGACAAAAATAACTATAAAGCCTAATGTCCTGCTCCCTTAATTGCACCCTTTAATAATCATCACTGTGTGTGTGTGTGTGTGTGTGTGTGTGTGTGTGTGTGTGTATTGTATTTGTTCAGTGTACACTGCAGTGTATCTTGCAGTGACTCTTCAGAAATCCTCGTCTTTGCCGTCTCACTGTTTTACATGTGTAATTGTGTCAGTATGCACATTTGACAGAAGTGTGTGTGTGTGTGTTTGTACTCTATGGAATATAAATGTGTGTGTTGTGTGTTTGGTGTGTGTGTTAACATCACTATGTTCTCTCCCTCCTCTCTCTCCGCCTCTGCCGTTCCTCCTCTGTCTCAGCACTGAAAAAGCTGCCCTTTATGAGGAACAGGTCCAAGGACAAAGACAAAGAGAAGGCCAGCTACCGGCGCTCCATGTGTAAGAGTCCCGAGATCGCCGTCTCTCCCGCCGTCTCTCCCGCCGTCTCTCTCGCCGTCTTTCCCGTTGTCTCTCCCGCCCTCTCTCCCACCGTCCCTGTCTGTGTTTTAGACTCTCGTTTCTCTCCATAAGCTTGATCACACCATCCTGAGTGTTGATCCTGTATACAGCATTTCTGTTTATGATTAGATTTATGCCTTCATGTGCTTACAAAATTATAAAGTGTTTGTGTTTAAGTGCATCGCTATC